>NC_081193.1:18711785-19011785 GCF_902713425.1 Acipenser ruthenus
TTGTTATAGCGAAAGGACAATCAAAATGAACAACAAACTGTTGGAGTAGGTTAATGAGATGAGAATGTGAATAAAGGTAGAATTACCTGTACCTGTTTGTTTTTTATGCAGTATTCTGCCTTTGCTTTATCCAATTTGTTAAAGAATTTAAACGCAGTACAAAAGGAAAAATACCGAATTGAAGCTAAACTTTTATTCAAAATCAATCTGACATGAATCATTTCAAAGTGTACCAGATCTTAATCTAACATGCAAGAATCCCAAACTGAGCTTTTATTCAAAATCAAACTGAACAAGCCAAAAAACAGAGTGCTTTTTGACAACCTGTATTCACGAGAGATATGCCTGTTACTTTTTTTTTTTTTCTCAAACCAATACTCTCCAGCTTTGTTGCAACATAAAATGATTTTCGTTTCAGAGGCAGTTGCACAGCACGCATGTCTTAAGACAAAAGAGTCAACTTCACCACGGAGGTGGCATCCTGTGCGTACAGACTGGGATGTTGACAGCATTTGTTTATTATCTTTGTTTGGTTTTATTAATTTGGGGTCCAGGGGCCAGGTTAGTTATAGCCAAAGGTTTGTTATAATGAAGGACATTATAGCAAGGTGTATAAAGGTATTTTTTCACAGGGGGTACCCTGTTGCAGATTTTCTACCCATGCCGACTTCTACTGTGTGTGTGTCTGTCTGTCTGTCTGTCTTATATATATTATACATACAGTGCCGTGAAAAAGTATTTGCCCCCTGTCTGATTTTCTGCATTTTTGCATATTTCTGACACAATGTTATCAGATCTTCAACCAAAACCTAATATTAGATAAAAGGGACCCTGAGTGAACAAATAACACAAATTTGATATATATTTCATTTATTTATTAAAGAGTTATGCAACACCCGATGCCCCCATGTGAAAAAGTAATTGCCCCCTTCGACTCAAAAACTGGTTACGCCACCTTTAGCAGCAATAACTGCAACCAAATGCTTCCTGTAGTTATTGATTAGTCTCTCACAGCGCCGTGGAGGAATTTTGGCCCACTCCTCCATGCAGAACTGCTTCAACTCCGTGACATTTGTGGGTTTTCGAGCATGAACTGCTCGTTTCAGGTCCTGCCACAACATCTCAATGGGGTTGTGGCGACCGCCACATAAATGATGTTAAAAATACATCATCATCTGTTCTTTAATTAGAATGGATTATACCTGGCCAGGTTAGAATAAATTGTTCATTTCTGCCTTGTTTATTAGCCTATCTCCCGTTTGGCTTAGTTGTCCAGGCTTGGGGGGGATTCATCGGGGTTCATTTTATTTCTTTTTTCTATGTGAAGGCTCTTATATTCTGCCAGCTACGGTAATTGTTTTAATTCAAGCCACCTGGTTTCATTGATAAAAGAGCGTATTGTGGGAAATGAGAGGATGGCCTGAAAGGAGAGCTGAGTGTCGTTTGCAGTTTTGTTGCGGTTTCTTTTTTGCTTTTTAAATTATTTAAGCTTATCTAGAGACGATGTAACATTTTTTATGGAGTGTCACTGAGCTAATTGTCGCGAATACAGCTTTGAAATACCGTTCGTTTTATATGGATTATTTGAAACTGAAGAAAACAGATCGATTTACGTCCCAGGAACAACGCGCAGCCGGTCCTTGGACACACGGCAGGAAGGGGTGAGACGGTCTGTTAAACTTTTCTTTTTTGCGCTGGACAATGCTGGATTACAATTGTTTTTTTTCTTCATAGTACTATGAGTGTTTATTTTGATACTTTATTTTTTTCTGGAATATGTTTTTTTGCAAGTTTGTTTTGTTTTGAAGCACGTTTGACTTTGTTTTTTGGATTGGCTTTGTTTGGTTTGTCTTTCTGCAATAAGGAACTTTATGACCGCATTGATTTACATGGACTGGTTAATTTTTGTTAATACTACTTCATTGTGTTTCAAGCTGTTTTTGCGAAACGGTTTTACCAGTAATACCCAGGGTTAACAGGGTCATTTTGACTGTTTACTGTATTACTTGTTGTTTCACTGCCAAAATATTTATATCAGTGTATACACTATGCATTCTATTGTGCTATGAGGTTTCTTAGAGCAATGTTTAAGGTATATTTTGCTTCCTTTGTATCGACATTGTACTGTTCTACAGTTTTTTGCCACTATAAAAAGGTTACTGAAGATTATGACACTCTTACCCACGAACTTTTGGTCCCATTATTTGCTGTCAATCAGTCTTTAATTATCTGTTTTTGAAAACAGTTAGTCTTGGCTTGTGTCTTAAAAGTCTGGTTGTTACAGAATTGGTGGCCCGTACGGGGACCTGGGTTACGTTTAGAGTGGTGTGTTATTGTTTACAGACTTTTTTAATTGGGATTTAAAAAAAAAAAAAAAAAAAAAAAAAGTAAAATGTCTGTATTAGGAAGTGAAACATTAACTCTTGAGCATTTTGATTTTGCTGCGGCTCCGTTTGTAACCAGACGTGAACCAGTGTCGGAACTGATTGATTCCCTAGATGAGCTTTATTTAGATAATTTAGAACGAGCAGAAGGAGAGTTGGAAGATAACCTGTCCCAATTGGAAAATGAAGGGGTGTTAGATCAGGCCCTTAATTTATCAGTTGATGTAGACCAAGTGCGGGAGAAGCTTGATGATTTAAGCAAACATTTTAAGGAGTCCCAGGAAAGTCAGATTAATAGAGAAGAGTCATTAAGAGGCTATATAGATCAGAGATTTGAGAATGTAGAGAATTATGTAAAATCTGCCCTTGCTAAGCTGGAGAGGTCTGTGGTGAAATGTTTGCGTCGTAGAGAAGAAATATGGCAGGAGGAAATGAAGCAATTAAAGAGACAGGCTAGTACACCCTGCGTGTCATTTGGATCATCGTTAGCATTTCCTCGAACCCAGCCGGTGGCTTCACATGCCAGAGAGGAGGAACGTCAATCTACGTCATCGATAGTACAAAGAGAGAACACCAGTATGATGGCTGGTAAGCTCCCTATTCGAATTAATTTCCCAGAGTTCGGTGAGAAGGCTGAAGAGAAAGATGCGATTGGATACATTGAAAGGTGTGAAGAGTTTTTAGCTCTGCGTCCTTTGTCAGATCTTGAAATAATTGCTACCCTCTCTTCGGTTCTTAAGGGTCCAGCCAAGAGTTGGTGGTTGGCCGAACGTCAGACCATAAAGAATTGGGGTCAGTTTAAAACTATGTTCCTGAGAGCATTTCTACCTGCCGATTTTCAAACCATGATTGAAGACAAGCTCCGTGACAGAGTGCAAGCGCCAGGGGAAAGCATACAAGACTTTGCCTACGATTATCGCGCTCTCTGTATAAAGTGGAAGGCGGATATGGAAGAAACAGAAGTAATACGCAGGATATTAAATAATTGCAATCCAAAGCTGGCCAGCTCACTGCGTGGTACTGTCACTTCTGTTGCTGAGCTCGTAAAAGTTGGAACAATGGTAGAGAGAGATTGGTCGTTTCAAAAGGAATATTGGGCTAAAGTTAACAACCAGTCAACTGAACGTTCAGACAAGAGGGGAGCTAAAAGTTTTATGAAAAAGCAAACTGAAGTAGGAGTGGTGCAAAGCTTGAAGATTCCCGAAGATGATACGAATATTCTAAAGCTTTTGGTCGTTCAGATCAGCATGGGAAACATGCAAAGTCCAGCTTTGTTGGATACAGGCTGCACTTACACCTTGATGAAGAATCAACTCTGGCAACAGATTCGGAAACCTGGAGAGTCGCTCATACCATGTGAGGAGCAGGCTTTCGTCCTGGCAGATGGGCGTACTTACGGGGCTGTGGGGAAGATCCTTCTGTTGTATAATTTCCATGGCGTCAAATGGAAAATTGATACTTATGCCATGAAGGACCAACATCTAATTTTTCCTTTGGTTTTGGGGCTTGATTTCCTTCAAAGAACTAATACAAAAATTGACATGTACAGAAAATCATATGGAGTTTGGCAGCGAGACGGCTATAAGTATTGTCCATTCCTTGCGAAGCCCGAGTGGGAGGCAGTCTGGGATGCACAACGAAGCTCTATACTACCTAAGCAGTGCATCTACTTTGCAGTTTCACGGCCATTATTGGACAGAGGGGTTACACTTCCAACTACGTTGCTGACTGTGAGGGAAGAATTCTTGTGCCAGGAGCCGGTACAGGAACTGATAGAACAGTGGCCGTCCGTGTGTACGTCCAGTCTGGGAATGACTACGGTGACTAAACATTCTATTATTACTACTGATGAAGTTGCCATACGTAGTAAAGCTTATCGGGTATCGCCACTCAAGAAAGAGTTGATTGAACAGCACTTGAAGAAAATGAAGGAGAAAAACCTCATAGAACCATCATCTTCAGCATGGGCAGCTCCTGTGGTCCTTGTGCCAAAAAAAGATGGCACTTACAGGTTTTGTGTGGATTACCGGCGTTTAAATGCAAAAACTGTGTTTGATGCCTATCCCATGCCCCAAGTGCATGACATTTTAGAGTCTCTGAGTGGTGCTGGAGTCTTTAGCACACTGGACTTGCGCTCTGGTTATTGGCAAGTTGCTATGGCTGAAAGTAGCAAACAGAAAACCGCATTCATTACACCATTTGGACTTTATCAATTCAAGGTTATGCCATTTGGACTTAATAACGCAGCTGCTACTTTCCAGAGGTTAATGGAGCGTGTTTTAGGAGAACTGAAGGGCAATTGCTGTTTTGTATACATTGACGACATTATCATTTATTCACCAAATAATCAAGAACATGTAAAAGACCTCCAATGTGTTTTTAAAAAATTACTTCAAGCCCATCTTACCCTTAACATGGAGAAATGTCAGTTCTTCAAGAAGTCGTTGAAGTTCCTAGGACATATTGTCTCTGAAGCGGGAATACGGGTAGATGCTGACAAGGTCAGTGCCATTCAAGAGTATCCAGCACCAACTAACATCAAAGAAGTTCAGCGATTTTTAGGACTCGCCGGGTGGTATCACAAATTCATTCCACAATTTGCTGATAGAGCTGCCCCACTGAATAACCTAAAAAGGAAAGGAGTGCTGTGGGAGTGGACACCGGCCTGTGAAGCTAGTTTTGAAGACCTCAAGAAAGCTCTTCAGTCATCTGACGTGTTGGCTCACCCAGACTTCACGTTACCTTTTCGGATTTATACTGACGCCAGTGAGGTGGGGCTAGGTGCTGTTTTAACACAGGTGCAAAGGAACGAGAAAGTAATCGCTTATGCATCACGCCTTCTTAACGGGGCTGAAAAAAACTACTCTACTTCCGAGAAGGAATGTCTAGCGGTGGTCTGGGCTGTAGAAAAATGGAAGCATTACTTGGAAGGTCCTCATTTTGAAGTAGTCACTGATCATGCTGCTTTATCATGGGCTTTTAATGCACCTAAAGCTTCTTCCCGGTTGACCAGATGGACATTGAGATTGCAGCAATTTAATTTTACTGTTCTTTATAGGAAAGGAACGCTCAATGTGGTACCTGATGCTTTATCACGAGGTCCATGTTCAGATAAAGCTATCGTGTCTGTCTGTATGGACAGAGAACAATGTTCTTCTGATATACCTGCCACTCTGGATGAAATTGCAGAGGCTCAGGCACGTGATATTTCTATCAACACGTTGCTAAAGGAAGGACAGTCACGACAAGGTGGGAAACAAGAACGCATTTCCTTTGTGGAGACTCAAGGACTAGTATATAGGAAAGCACCCATGGGTGATGGTGGAGTGCGATACCAGCTGGTGGTACCAACTTCGATGAGGCCAGCATTTCTGCAGTATTACCATGATAATCCACTCGGAGGACATCTAGGACGGATGAAAACTTTACTCCGCATTCTGAAAGTGGCGTGGTGGCCGTCTGTGCGCAGCGACACCTGGAAGCATTTAAAACAATGCATGATTTGTCAGGAATATAAGCCGTCCAATGTGAAGCCGGCTGGGTTGCTTCAATCTACCCATGTTTCGGAGCCTGCAGAAATGATGGGCGTTGATTTGATGGGTCCATTCCCAAGAAGCAAAAAAGGCAATACGTTTCTTCTAGTAGTCATTGACTATTATTCGAAGTGGGTGGAAATGTTTGCTTTGAAGGACAGTAAAACCATGAAAATTGCTCGCATTCTTATTAATGAAATTTTTACGAGATGGGGAACACCTCGTTTTTTGGTTTCTGATCGGGGACCTCAATTCACAAGTCAGCTTCTAGTTGATGTCTGTAGGACTTGGAGGGTTATTAAAAAGTTGACCACAGCTTACCATCCTCAAACCAACCTTACGGAACGGGCTAACCGCACAATCAAGAGTATGATCGCCTCCTATGTAGGGGAAAACCATCAATGTTGGGATGAGTTCCTGTCAGAATTCCGTTTTGCTATTAACTCCGCCAAACAGGAAACCACGGGTTACTCTCCAGCTGAGCTTGCGGTCGGGCGTTGTCTTAAAGGGCCTCTTGACCGTCTCATTTCTGTGCCGCCTTTGCCTGGTTCAAAACAGTGTTCTGTTTTGGAGCGCCAGCATCAATTAGCAGAAGAGGTGAGAAAGCATGTGCAGGGAGCTCAGGCCAAGCAGGCTAAATACTACAATGTTAATAGGAAGCAGACAAGTTATCAGGACAATGATTATGTCTGGGTTAGAGCACACCCGCAGTCAGAAGCAGCAAGTAAATTTTCAGCTAAACTGGCACCTAGATGGTTGGGCCCAGTTAAGATAATAAAAAAATTGGGCCCAGTAAACTATGAAATACAGTGGATGAACCCAACTCAGAAGGTTGATGTGGTGAATGTGGTTAATTTAAAACCATATTTCGGGGCAGATCCCTCTGTACCCCCGGTGGGGGGGGGGGGACTATGTGGCGACCGCCACATAAATGATGTTAAAAATACATCATCATCTGTTCTTTAATTAGAATGGATTATACCTGGCCAGGTTAGAATAAATTGTTCATTTCTGCCTTGTTTATTAGCCTATCTCCCGTTTGGCTTAGTTGTCCAGGCTTGGGGGGGATTCATCGGGGTTCATTTTATTTCTTTTTTCTATGTGAAGGCTCTTATATTCTGCCAGCTACGGTAATTGTTTTAATTCAAGCCACCTGGTTTCATTGATAAAAGAGCGTATTGTGGGAAATGAGAGGATGGCCTGAAAGGAGAGCTGAGTGTCGTTTGCAGTTTTGTTGCGGTTTCTTTTTTGCTTTTTAAATTATTTAAGCTTATCTAGAGACGATGTAACATTTTTTATGGAGTGTCACTGAGCTAATTGTCGCGAATACAGCTTTGAAATACCGTTCGTTTTATATGGATTATTTGAAACTGAAGAAAACAGATCGATTTACGTCCCAGGAACAACGCGCAGCCGGTCCTTGGACACACGGCAGGAAGGGGTGAGACGGTCTGTTAAACTTTTCTTTTTTGCGCTGGACAATGCTGGATTACAATTGTTTTTTTTCTTCATAGTACTATGAGTGTTTATTTTGATACTTTATTTTTTTCTGGAATATGTTTTTTTGCAAGTTTGTTTTGTTTTGAAGCACGTTTGACTTTGTTTTTTGGATTGGCTTTGTTTGGTTTGTCTTTCTGCAATAAGGAACTTTATGACCGCATTGATTTACATGGACTGGTTAATTTTTGTTAATACTACTTCATTGTGTTTCAAGCTGTTTTTGCGAAACGGTTTTACCAGTAATACCCAGGGTTAACAGGGTCATTTTGACTGTTTACTGTATTACTTGTTGTTTCACTGCCAAAATATTTATATCAGTGTATACACTATGCATTCTATTGTGCTATGAGGTTTCTTAGAGCAATGTTTAAGGTATATTTTGCTTCCTTTGTATCGACATTGTACTGTTCTACAGTTTTTTGCCACTATAAAAAGGTTACTGAAGATTATGACACTCTTACCCACGAACTTTTGGTCCCATTATTTGCTGTCAATCAGTCTTTAATTATCTGTTTTTGAAAACAGTTAGTCTTGGCTTGTGTCTTAAAAGTCTGGTTGTTACAGGGTTTAGGTCTGGACTTTGACTAGGCCATTCCAAAACTTAACATTTCTTGTTCTTCAACCATTCTGATGTAGACTTGCTTGTGTGTTTCGGATCATTGTCTTGCTGCATGACCCAGCTGCGCTTCAGCTTCAGCTCATGGACGGATGGCCTGACATTCTCCTGTAGAATTCTCTGATACAGAGCGGAATTCATGGTTCCTTCAATGATGGCAATGGCGTCCAGGTCCTGATGCAGCAAAACATCCCCAAACCATGACACTACTACTACCACCACCATGCTTGACCGTTGGTATGAGGTTCTTACTGTGGAATGGAGTGTTTGGTTTTCGCCAGACATAACGCGGTCCATGTCGGCCAAAAAGTTCCACTTTTGACTCATCTGTCCATAGAACATTGTTCCAGAACTCTTGAGGATCATCCAGGTGCTTTTTGGCAAACTTGAGATGACGTTCATGTTCTTCTTAGTGAGCAATGGTTCTGCCTTGCTACTCTGCCATGAGTCCCATTTTTGCCCAGTGTCTTTCTGATGGTGGAGTCATGAACACTGACCTTAGCTGAGGCGAGAGAGGCCTGCAGATCCCTGGATGTTGTTCTAGGGTTCTGTGTGATTTCCTGGACAATTTTATGCCTTGCTCTTGGAGAGATTTTGGCAGGACGGCCACTCCTGGGAAGATTCACTACTGTCCCAAACTTTCTCCATTTGGACAATATGGCTCTGACTGTGGTTCGGTGGAGCCCCAGAGCCTTAGAAATGGCTTTGTAACCCTTTCCAGACTGATAGGCATCAACAACTTTTTTCCGGAGGTCTTCAGGAATTTCTTTTGTTCGTGGCATGATGTGCCTCTAGAACCTGTGTGCTGACAACTTCACTCTGATGTTAAGGGCCAAAGTTAGTCAGATTTATATTGGGCAGGGCTGGCCCAAATTAGGCCTGGTTGTTAACCAAAGTACTCAAACAGCTGACCCTAATTCTCCCTTTAATTGGGTTGAGTTAACTAGGAGGGGCAATAACTTTTTCACACCTGAAGATTGCATGTTTGATTACATTGCACATCAAACAAATGAAAGAAGCACCAAACTTTGGTGTCATTTTTTCTCTCTGACTCCCTCTATATATATATATATATATATATATATATATAATGTCCCCCAATTCCCTATACTAGTGATTCATGCAATAGTTCTACAGTAAATACAGTACCGGTGTTATTCAAACTGTAAACAACTTCTGTTTGACTTCAGTTTTCTGTCTCTCCCTTTTGATACAGTATCTGAACTGAAGAAAAGCTGCGCTGGCACTTTATAACACAGACATCTTATTCAGCATTCATTTTATAACTAAATAAATATTAGGCCTCTTATGTGGTTATCTTTCCTAATGTATTTACTTTTTGCTGCGAGAAAAGCTGCGGCTTTCTCTGGGAGACGAGACGCTTCAGTTTTGCTTCAGCCCCACTCTGGCAGCCGAACCTGGGGCGAGCCCATTCTCTCTTCCCCTCACCCGACCCGATCTCCTTCTGGCACTTGGTTTGCTTGTCTGTCGCTTCGAACTGAACTCCCGACCGCCGTTTATTAAAATGATCCATGAGTGAGAATGTTACCTTTTTTTTTTTTTTTTTTTTTGTAAAAAATAGTGTTGATTACATGGTGCTTTTATGCATGGTTAATTCACGGAAAGTTACATATTTGTTTCACTATATATGCATTATAGAGAGGGAGTTATTGTATTTTGTATTTTAGCCAGATGTGTGTTGTGTCCCGCAGCAACCCCCTGCCCCCTCCCCCGTTTAGAACGCTCTTTGGTTATAACGCTCATAGTGTCCCCCGAGACCCGCGTTATTGTGAGGGAGCACTGTATACACATACACACAGTGTGAGGCTTTTAGTGCATGTACTGTATGTGTTTTTGTTTTCTTTAAATCCTTAAAGATGTAGTATTGGATGTAAAAGCTGCAAGTAAGCTGGAAATAATTTAGCTTGCCATGACAAGTGCAAAAGGGCTTTAATAGTTTGAGATGCTAGATTTGGAAATGCAAAAAAAACCCATGAAACATATGGAAGCATTTACTTCTCAGACTAGAACAAAACAAAGTTTTAAAAAGTATTTGTTTTGTGAGTCTGGAAGTATTGCACACAAACTAATGATTTCCAGTCACCACTCTAGAAATTGTCTGTAGAATATTAGCTGAGAAGCAACAGTCCTGTTAATGCTGACTGGTTTAAGTATATAATGTTTTTAGCTGTTTACATGTATTGTATTTATTGTGTATGTACACTGTGCAGTGTTCAGTAATAGTAACCATGATCAGATCAAACAGTTCCAATAACAATGCAAACCGTAATGAATATTTTATAAAATATGATTGTGATGTGCACTAACTTTATTTTAAAGGTAAGCTTCCCAGCATGGTGTGTCTTATTATTATTTGTTTATTTAGCAGATGCTTTTATCCAAGGCGACTTACAGAGACTAGGGTGTGTGATCTGTGCATCAGCTGCAGTCACTTAAAACAACGCCTCACCTGAAAGACGGTGCACAAAGAGGTTAAGTGACTTGCTCAAGGTCACACAAGTGAGTGAGCTGGGATTTGAACCGGGGAACTCCTGGTTACAAGCCCTTTTTTCTTTAACCACTGGACCACACAGCCTCCTCTCTGTTCTGTCTTTTGGTCATAATGTGTCTGTTGCTGCAGTATTGCCAGTGCTGTCAAGGATGTTTGTGGAGTGCATTTTAGTTCACATACAGTATGTTAAATGCATAAGTATAGACCTGACTGAATATAACCACAGCAGAGTTATGACCCATGATGTGTAAATAAAAATACCAAAACAGACTGGATTATGCTGGACAATATATTACCTCAATGCAGTACAGTTTGAGCAGCATAGAATGCATCCAAAGTAAACGCACCGTGCATCTTGTAAATACTACAGGGTGTTCTCTAATTCTTTAATACAATGTATATTGCAAGGTAATTAATAATTGTTTTATTCCAGTTTTCGAGCTGTAATAAGTGATAGTTGCAGTTGGAAAATCTTTATTGGATTTTATTAAACCAATTATGAAATGGGTGAGGTTTAAGTAAACTACACAGATGCATGGGTAATATCAGAGCATCTGTGTCTGCCTGTCTGCCTGCCTGCCTGCCTGGGTAGAAAGGAGGCTTATCCTTTCTACTGTTACAAATGGTTTGCCAGTATAACCATTGATTCCAAGGTACAGAGTAATACAACATTGTGTTTTTTGGGAGGTGTGTGGTGTGTTCTTGGTGTTTTTTTATTTTGTTTTTTGCTTTTGTTTCTTTTGAAAGCTATGTGCTGTCTTCTGCAGAAAAAAAGTACAAACCTAGCAGGTATGGTCATTTTGAAAGAACTAGCAGGTTCAAGAGAGATTTACAAAATCTTCACTAATATAAATTACAAAATATAAAACCATTTTTGCTCAAAAGACCAGCTTCACAACATTTCTGCATGTTTAACATACTTTTGTTAAGGGCAAGTGTGTTTGACAAACAGTGGAGGTACTTAGAGGATTTTGATGCCCTGGCAACTACACTCACTTATTTCTATTTTAATCTATTAATGTGTGTGTGGTATAATTTACTACATAGTTAATGATGTAACAATCTACTATTTAAACCTTCAGGCATCATGTTATTGAGAGTTTATGTATCCATTTATTTCTTTTATTCTTCTGTATTGTACATTATCTAATTTTATTTCTTCTAAAAATTCGAATTGAAGGTCATTCATGTTCTGTTCATTTTTTGTAAAGTGTCGAACTATTGGTTAATTTACTTTATTTATTATGTTTGATAGGTGGTTCTGTATTCTTTTATATTATTATTATTATTATTATTATTATTATTGTTATTTGGCAGACACCTTTATCCAAGACAACTTACAGGTGTTACAGGGCAGTACAGGGATGCAATGCAAGACTAATATTTAAATAGTGTTGGTTTACAGGAAGTGCAAATCCATAATACAACTAAAATACA
Organism: Acipenser ruthenus; assembly: GCF_902713425.1. Taxonomy (NCBI): domain Eukaryota; kingdom Metazoa; phylum Chordata; class Actinopteri; order Acipenseriformes; family Acipenseridae; genus Acipenser; species Acipenser ruthenus. Next base: position 18,723,768 of record NC_081193.1, read on the forward strand.
ATATGAAATAAGATGCAACAAGTTATATCTACAAAATGTGTGAAGTAAGAGGGGGATCTTTTTAAGTTCATTCAGTTAACAGTGTACATCAATCAAATTAGCCGTTCATAGCAAACAAAAACTTTCACAGCCCTTGAAATGAGTGGCAACAGCTATGGACAAAGAGAACTAAGGCCCTGTCCACAGCTTACCATCTCTTCCATTTCTTGCCCAAATGTGGGCATGGTTATATTGGGGCCCCGCCCTCTTTTCTGTAGCTGAGTCATCGGACCCGCTGCCAATCTGTTCCTATAGCAACTTCGTAGGAGGCGAGTAAATCAACTCCACTCCCTCCCTCCACCAGCGCATTTGTCAACACTTGCCCGTGGAGGCAGGAGGGTCAGCTTCGCCATTTCTGACTATCTCTTGTCAAAACGAGAAAGGAGATGTGACAGCCATTTTAAGGCAGTGCCACGTTGAAAGATAATAATAATTATTATTATTATTATTATTGTGTCAAAAAATAAAAACACATTTTCGATCCCTTATTACAAAAAACCACTGCACCTATTGTGGGAGAAATTTGTAGTTGTAATTGAATGTATTTTATAGAATGACATTTAAAATCTTATACTAAGGGACTGAGATGATGTGATGTTAATTAAGTTTGTCTTTTCTCAATCTTCCCCTAGAGCATTACTGTTGATCTACTTTAAAGGATTAGATATTAGTAACAGAGGGTAGTAAATATTTAAATTGGGGAATAGTTTAGATTACCTGCTGTGCTGACCTGCCCATCTGGTCTAAGCAAACAAAGCTGATTCTTATCTGTCTATTCCGAGTATCTGTCAAGGACAATATACAATTTTCTTCCTATAAAGCAGGGGTCGGTGCAAGAGAGCCAAAGTGAATGGAAATTTAGAGGAAGTGGTCTGCAAAGAGCCAGTCATAAACACACGATTAAAGAAATTTAGAGCAGCGTTTCCCAAAGTGGGGGTCGTGACCCAAAAATGGGTCGAGACAAGGCTTCTGATAGGTCGCCAAACAATCTACTAAATATGACGTTCAGTGCACACTCTTTAAGATTTTGTTTCACTATACAACTTATATTCAAAATAAATATAATTCACATACAAATAGTTAGCAGTAATTCTGTAAACAATGTCTTTTTTAACACAGTCTTCTGCTTTTAAATATGAACTGGAAAATAAAGCATAAGAGGGCATTTTATTTGCGTTTACTTGTGATTTTGAAAACAGTTGTTAAAATGGATGCAAAACGAAAAATGTCTTGAGATTGCATTGGGAAACGACACAAGTTTTTCCAGAAGAAAGCTGATCAATTAGCTAAAAAGCAAGACATTCTTAAAACATTAGTCACTCTCTCAGAGAAGGAGATGAATCTGTCCTACCTGGTTGCAATGTGTATTGCAAAAAACTGCACACAATTGCTGAGGAACTAATATTAGCAGCCGGAATCTACATGTGCAGTGAAATCCTGGGCGCCAGTGCTGCAGAAATGTTAAGTTATTCCACTGCTTCCAACACCGTGAAGCTCTGGCCTGTAAGAACATGTCTGAACTTCATGATGTTTTAAATGCAGCAGTTTAAGGATGTGAACTATATTGAGACTGGTGCTTTACATGCACTTTGCTTTTAGGCTTTGTACTGTGAATTAGGAACCGATCATGAACAGCTATTAATGCACACTGAAATAAATTGGCTTTCCCGTGGGAAGATGCTGCAGTGTCTATTTGAGCTTCGAGAAGAGGCGTGTTCCTCACTGAAAAAAGCACCCCTTTGCTGATTTTATTGATGATAATAATTGACTTCTTGCAGATTTATTCACTTACCTAAATGAATTTCATTTAGCAATGAAGGGAAAAGGTGGTAATATTTCTGAGCAGCACTGCAAAATTGAGGAATTCAAAGGCAGAAACCAATGACAGAATGCCGTTATGAAATGTTCCCACTTCTGTCTGAATTATTGAAAAGAACAAGGAGTTTGAGGTCTCCATTAATTGACCAGCTTTTAAATGCCCTTCACGATAAGTTTCAGGACTACTTTCCTAGACCCCATAATGATGAGTACGGCTGTATTGCTGATCCTTTTGCTGTGGACATGGCAAGTCTGTCTTTGCCATACCACAGCTCATCGATCTGATCTGTCATGTGACCTGTCAATAAAAGGTACATTTAACAATATACCTCTTTATAAGTTGTGGCTCCTTGCTGTAGGCAAAGATACCCAGCACTTGCTAGTAAGGCAATTTTCTATTTTATTTAATTCTATTAAAAACAAAATACAGAAACAGGCTGCATGTAGGTATCATGTAGTGTAAGTGTCAGTAGTGACTGACTGGCCTAATCTTTGACAGGTCGTGGGTATATTTGCAATGTTTGTTGAATTGAACATTAAAACTGGTATTCAGTGTGTTGCAACACAATTTGAAATTTGTTAGTTTAATACCATTTTGTACTAATAACTAATTTGATAAAAGCAAACATTTTAGCAACCTGTTAAACTATCAAAGCCTGAATGCTTATATAGTGTAGTATAGTTACAAATAAATGAAACATTGCTTTTTGATTGGTTCAGTATTTAAGTTAAAATATCAAATAGTGAATCATTTTGTTTCGTGGGTTCATTATTCTTGTGTTCATTTGGGTCGCCAATCAAAAAGTTTGGGAAACACTGTATTAGAGTGCCAAAAAAAAAAAAAAAAATTGATTATTGTACTTACAGTGCACTTCTTTAATGTGACTTTAGTTTTTAGCTTCATGCAAGCATTTAGGCTTTCTTCTGTTAATCTTGAGCGCAAATTAGGTGGAGCCAAATATCATTGAGAGCAAAAATGACATTATGTATTGTGCCTTATGTAAGTGGAAGTTCATTCCAAGTTTACAGAATGACGTTATCTTCGCGCTCCAATTTCTTCATATCAGTCGATTTTTGTGCAGTTTTGCAGGTTACTGAGCAAGGCTTTCCAGATTTGAATTTAGAGTGCAGAACTTTTCAACTCAAATGTCTGACTCCTCCTTGAAGTCGGCAACTTCCAGCTCCAAATCTCTGATTTTGAGATGTCCGGAATCAGTGTCAAGTCCAGTGCTTCCACACAAGTTTCTTGGGGATAAATCATAAACTTGAACAAAGTGCGAAAATCCACAAAACGAGACTTGAACAACATTAGCAGATCAGATGTAAATGCCTGCTAACATCTCAAAGTAAGGCAGTCTGCCAGTCTATCTCTCTGATGAACAGATTCAAATGCAAAAACTGCCTGCTGTAGAGACAGAACAGTGTTTCCTTGCCCTTGAAGTTTAACGTTAAGTTGAGTCACATGACCTGTAATGTCCACAAGATAATAAAACTTTTTTAATAAAAAGCCAGTCAGTCTGAAAGTTCATGCTGTGTAACACCTTTCATTTCTAGGAATGTCTTTACTCCTTTTAAGCAGGCAGCAAAGTGAGCTAAAACTTTGCCACGGGACAGCCATCGTACATTGTTGTAGATCAAAAGTCCTGGATACTTGAAATCCACTTCTTCCAGCAGGGACTGGAATTGACGGTGATTGAGGGCTCGAGCAAGAATCCCATTGACAATATGCAGTACCAATGCCTTTACATCACAAAGTTCAACTCCACACGACTAGGCACAAAGTGCTTCCTGGTGTGTAATACAGTGAAAGCTTAAAATGGGACGTTTCTGTTCTGGCAAAAGAGCAACTAATTCCTTGTGTTTACCCATCACGCTGGGTGCACCGTCGGTACACAATGAAACAAGCTTACTGTGACCAGGATGGCTGGTGGTGACGTCCGGCCAGAAAGTAGACCGACAATAGTGCTGGGGTATGTAAGCGCTGATGCGCATGTTTTAATAATAAATAAACGAAACAAAAGGTTTTCAACAAAGCACAATCAAAACGACACGGTGAGACAAAACCAAACAAGTATCGTGCTGGTGTAAAACCAGCACAGGTAGCAATTGTTATTAGGTATTAGTTTCTTTCTCTCACGACTCACATATCTCGTTCCGCCTCTGAACACACTACCTCGGTCAGCCAAAGCTGCAAGTTTTTATACATGTTACCGTCTCCAAATTAGTAATAAATTAATCAATCTGGACACCAGTTACATTTTGCATGAGTTTATCGAGTTTAAAAGCGGGGTTACAGATTGTGACATGGTACCCTTTGAGCCCTTTATTTAAATACATTTAACCCTTTGCGGTGCATTTATTAAATGCGCGTCAGGCACGCCAGGTCTAATTTATTTTCACACGCGCAGTTAATTTTAGACGCACTATTTAAAAGTATTTTTTTTCACAGTCAAACGGGTTTAAATGGCCCTGCATATCAACAAAGCACTCACTAGGCATCTCCAGCCCCGCCCCACCCTTTCGTTCGCTGTAGCTTTCACCTATGTAAGAAATAAATAATAATAATAATAATAATAATAATAATAATAGTCGTACATACCGATCAATCATCTCCTGATCACTCGTTTTATCACCAAACTCTTCAATAATGCATTCCAAGTTATTATTTTATTACTATAACATCTCAAAAAAGCACTGCAAATGTCCGTGTTCTCTGTGCGCTGATTCACAGGCAGCCAGCTTGTTTACTTACGACCACCCCGTTATCTGATACCAGGGCCATGTATGACTATTCATGAGATACGCCTTTTTTTTTTTCCGACTTGTCTCTGCTCCTGTCGTTCCCACTCGGCCATTGAATGGTTTTCTCGACTTTTTCCAGAGAAAAAACGACTAAAACCCGTTTTTTGCATTTCTATAATGATGTCGGACAGGGTCCAACAATGGACCTGATAGGAATAATTGCAATGTCGGACCAGGTACGACAATGGACCGCAAAGGGTTAAAAACTATATACAGTGCCGTGAAAAAGTATTTGCCCCCTGTCTGATTTTCTGCATTTTTGCACATTTTTCACATTGTATTTGGTCAGATTTTTTTGTGGGTTGTAGTAGTACATAGTGGGAGTCTGGTGCTTCTTTCATTTGTTTGATGTGCAAGGTAATCAAACAGGCAAACTTCAGGTGTGAAAAAGTTATTGCCCCTCCTAGTTAACTCAACCCAATTAAAGGGATAATTAGGGTCAGCTTTTGTACTTTGGTTAACAACCAGGCCTGATTTGGGCCAGCCCTGCCCAATATAAATCTGACTAACTTTGGCCCTAACCATCAGAGTGAAGTTGTCAGCACACAGGTTCTAGAGGCACATCATGCCACGAACAAAAGAAATTCCTGAAGACCTCCGGAAAAAAGTTGTTGATGCCTATCAGTCTGGAAAGGGTTACAAAGCCATTTCTAAGGCTCTGGGGCTCCACCGAACCACAGTCAGAGCCATATTGTCCAAGTGGAGAAAGTTTGGGACAGTAGTGAATCTTCCCAGGAGTGGCCGTCCTGCCAAAATCTCTCCAAGAGCAAGGCATAAAATTGTCCAGGAAATCACACAGAACCGTAGAACAACATCCAGGGATCTGCAGGCCTCTCTCGCCTCGGCTAAGGTCAGTGTTCATGACTCCACCATCAGAAAGACACTGGGCAAAAATGAGATTCATGGCAGAGTAGCACGGTGGAAACCATTGAATGCTCATCTCAAGTTTGCCAAAAAGCACCTGGATGATCCTCAAGAGTTTTGTAACAGTGTTCTATGGATAGATGAGTCAAAAGTGGAACTTTTTGGCCGACATGGGCCCCGTAATGTCTGGCGAAAACCAAACACTACATTCCACAGTAAGAACCTCATACCAACGGTCAAGCATGCTGGTGGTAGTGTCATGGTTTGGGGATGCCTTGCTGCATCAGGACCTGGATCCCTTGCCATTATTGAAGGAACCATGAATTCTGCTCTGTATCAGAGAATTCTACAGGAGAATGTCAGGCCATCCGTCCTTGAGCTGATGCTGAAGCGCAGCTGGGTCATGCAGTAAGACAATGATCCGAAACAAGCAAGTCTACATCAGAATTTGTATTTTTCAGTTTGTCTTTCCAGCTTCCTTATCTTTTCCTCAAGGAACTTTGCTTTTTCTGTGGCCTTTATGGTCTTTCTTCTTTGGAAGTATTCTCTTCTATCTGTCTCCCCTTCCCAAGACTTCTTGTAGAGGTGCACAGTGATTCATGCGTTTGGACCTGGCCTGCTCCAGATACAGAGGGCCTTTCTGCATACTTATTACCCTGATTTACAGGATGTGGTGGTGTTGATTGTGGAGTGACAGTGGTCAGTTATTTTAGTTGTCGGTCTGTCTTCTGTTTTTTATGAAAAGCCTTTTTCTAATTCTTTCTTCTCCCTCTCTGTACCGTATCTGACACGTCACTTATTGGTATGTATTTCTTTTTACTTCTCTCCCTTTCCTAGGTACTTATTTTGTCTCTCAATATAATGCTTTCTTCTTTCCCTGTATCTTCTAAACTTCTCACAAACACACAGCTCAGCCTTGCTATATACAAAGACATCTTATTAATATCTTAACTATCAGCTCTGAGAGAAAATCTAGATCCGGAAGAGAACATAAAACTGATTGTAACCCTAACTATATCTATATAATGGGATTTTAGTGTTATTAATGTGTGACACCCCAAAAAATGATTTGAAGTATACAAGTAAATAATATAAAAATCATAACCAACATTTTTCTTGTTTTTGAAAAGTGTTGGTTATGAGAAAAATTGTAAGGTGTCGGTTGTGAGAAATTTCACTTCTTTGTCCATTTACAACCAACATGGCAGCCATTGTTTTCCGATTTTCAATGTAATAACAATGAGGGTAAAGTAAATTTTATATTAAATACATGTACATTTCATAAATATTTTTATTTCCATGTTTTGCTAGCGGTGTTGGTTATGAGCTACACAGCTATGCCAGGCTGCACTAGTGAGTTAAATGGTAATATTTTAAAAATAATGAACATATTTACCTCTGTCTCCAGTCCTTCCCTACAGAAACCCTTGACCTTTCACCTTGTTTGAAAGACTTTATTGATATGTTATCATTTCTACACAAAAAGTCAGTGGGTGTCGGTTATGAGATTTTGTGTGCAAAACTCTGGGACATGCATAGAATGGTGTATAAATAGAAAATGACATGTTTTTGAAACAACTTAAATACTTATTTCAGATTTTTGTATAAAAACATAACATTATCATAATTAAATGTATAACATTTCACTCTGAAACTTAAAAAAATCAAACTCTGGGACAGGGGTCGGTTATGAGATTCAAAATATGAAAGTACAAAAAAAGGCAAAAACATTTTTTAAATGTATTATTAAGTTGTTGTGCAGCGTAGATTTAAAATGTTACCTTTCTAAAAATATATAATTTTCAATAGGAAATTCCCCACTTTTTGCTGGGAACTGAGAGGTTGTTAATAAGCAGCATCTACTGTATCTCTAAATTACAACTTAATACTGAATGTAACTGAAACTGCTTGAAACAAAAATGCAGCCTTTATTCCAACACAACAGACGCCACTTAACACTGTCACTGTATGTAATGTGCACCAATCTTGCATGTATTTAACCATACGAAAGCCTGCGTGCATATGAACATATTTGTTTGAATGTTTTATTCTTGCCTGAGTCTATACCTATAATTCAGGTACCATCATTTCTAGCTTCTATATTAGTCTTACTTTTGTGAGCCTTAATAAACGTAATAATGTGTATCTGAGTTTCTTTTTGCCTGTTATGAGTACTAAAGTAAGCATTTATGATTAATTTGAGTATACAATGACTTAATTGGTTAATCTCTCTTGATACTGAAATTGGAAAGCATATTTTTATATCTTAGCCTCATTTCTTTTCTATTTTGTTTGTAGTTCTTTTGATGTATTTGAACACATCATGCAATGGAATTGTGAATATAATTTTATAGCAACGTGAAATTTGGGAAGGACTTTTTTGTAGTAGTAGCCTTGAATTTGTTTGTGTGTATCCTAAATACTGTATTTTATTTTTGTTACATTTTTGCTAAATATACCATAAGCAAGGTTGTTTTGCAAAACAAGGTTTTTCTAACTGAATATCTAGTTTCGCTATTTGCAATTTCACTTTTTTCTTTACACATTGAATGTGTCTGTGATCTGTTTGTTTACTGTGGACCACAATGGCAGCTGGATTTGCATCCCTCCAAAACCAGTGCTTTTGGAAATGTGGTGTTTTTTTTTTTTCAGAATTATGAAATATACAGACGTGCTCAAATTTGTTGGTACCCCTTCACAAAAAATGAAGAATGCACAATTTTCTCTGAAATAACTTGAAACTGACAAAAGTAATTGGCATCCACCATTGTTTATTCCATATTTAATAGAAATCAGACTTTGCTTTTGATTTTTTATTCAACATAATATTGTAAATAAGAAAACAAATGAAAATGGCATGGACAAAAATGATGGGACTGCTAACCTAATATTTTGTTGCACAACCTTTAGAGGCAATCACTGCAATCAAACGTTTTCTGTAGCTCTCAATGAGACTTCTGCACCTGTTAACAGGTAGTTTGGCCCACTCTTCCTGAGCAAACTGCTCAGGCTGTCTCACGTTTGATGGGTGCCTTCTCCAGACTGCAAGTTTCAGCTCTTTCCATAGATGTTCGATAGGATTTAGATCAGGACTCATAGAAGGCCACTTCAGAATAGTCCAATGTTTTGTTCTTATCCATTCTTGGGTGCTTTTAGCTGTGTGTTTTGGGTCATTATCCTGTTGGAGGACCCATGACCTGCGACTGAGACAGAGCTTTCTGACACTGGGCAGTATGTTTCGCTCCAGAATGCCTTGATAGTCTTGAGATTACATTGTGCCCTGCACAGATTCAAGGCACCCTGTGCCAGGCGCAGCAAAGCAGCCCCAAAACATAACCGAGCCTCCTCCAAGTTTCACTGTAGGTATGGTGTTCTTTTCTTTGAAAGCTTCATTTTTTCATCTGTGAACATAGAGCTGATGTGACTTGCCAAAAAGCTCCAGTTTTGACTCATCTGTCCAAAGGACATTCTCCCAGAAGGATTGTGGCTTGTCAATATGCATTTTAGCAAATTCCAGTCTGGCTTTTTTATGTTTTTCTTTCAGAAGTGGAGTCCTCCTGGGTCTTCTTCCATGGAGCCCACTTTCGCTCAAAAAGCGACGGATGGTGCGATCAGAAACTGGCGTACCTTCACCTTGTAGTTCAGCTTGTATCTCTTTGGCAGTTATCCTTGGTTCTTTTTCTACCATTCGCACTATCCTTCTGTTCAATCTGGGGTACAGTTCCATGGACCTTAAACTTCTTAATAATATTTGCAACTGTTGTCACAGGAACATCAAGCTGCTTGGAGATGGTCTTGTAGCCTTTACCTTTACCATGCTTGTCTATTATTTTCTTTCTGATCTCCTCAGACAACTCTCTCCTTTGCTTTCTCTGGTCCATGTTCAGTGTAGTGCACACAATGATACCAAACAGCACAGTGACTACTTTTCTCCATTTAAATATGCTGAATGACTGATTACAAGATTGGAGACATGTGTGATACTAATTAAAGAAACTAAATAGTTTGAAATATCACTATAATCCAATTATTTATTATCTTTTCTAAGGGGTACCAACAAATGTGTCCAGGCCATTTTAGAATATCTTTGTAGAATAAGCAATAATTCATCTCTTTTTACAGCTTCTTTGCTTTATGCTATGACATACCAAAGGCATGCAAGTATACATGATAAAATAGCTTTTAATTTCATCACTTTTCAGGAGGAATGAAGCATTATTTCAATGAGCTGTAAGGGTACCAACAAATTTGAGCACGTCTGTATAAGTACTTCCAATCTTTTTGAAATGTTGGGTAATAATTTAGAATATGTAATTATTAATGGTATTCTTTCAACCTTCTTTTGTCTTGTACTCAAGTAGTTCATTTCTATTGAGTTTGTCAACTTTAATTCTCTCAATAATCTGTTCTTTATACCCCTTTTTAAAGATTTATTTTCAATTCCTTTCTCTGTTTTTTACAGTAATTTCCATCAGAACAGAATTGTTATTCTTTTATCCTATGTATATTTCAGTCTCCACTGCAAATACTGTACTGTGCAAGCAGATGAATACTGGATGCCTTTAATGCATGCCTGCAGTACTGTATACAAGACAGATCGTGTGGTTTTATGATTATTCAGTTAAGCACATCACTCATTCACATCCCTCAGGTCTGTGAGTCTGAAGTACAGTACACCTATTGATTTTATTTCACAATTTATGGATCGGTATAACCTTATTTTCCTATAAAAAAATAATTGCATTTGTATTTTGTTGGCTGCGTTCACGCCTCTGCCTTCTTTTAATTAAGTAATTTACTGCCAGACATTTTAAAACTATCTTGGTCCAGTACACACAGGAGGATTCCAGACAGCCGTTTGAATAACTTCTATAAATAATAAATAAATGCAGAGACATAAATTGGTTATGGTACATTGTTCCCTGTTTCACTGGGATTTTGCATATAACCTTGTGCTCCATTTTCAGGTTTCAACACTTTGGATGCTAAAGTAACTAGGACTTTGACAACACGGTTGTTTTTGTTTTAGTTTTTGCTGTGAAACAATCAGCCTAAATGAAAAAAGACACATTTGGGGGAAAATGGTGCAATATAACGCTAATGACCCTTTCTTCATCTAATAAAACTATATTGTGCACAGCACTGCTGGTTACTGCTGACTAGTTCATCATACAAACTAAAATTGAATTAAACATAATACAACCACTAATTATGGTGAATAGACTTAAAGTAATTTGTAGGGATTATAGGATTTTTTTAAATTTAGAAGTGTGGGAAAACATTAGTGTTTTGCAGCAGTGTGATGTTTGTTTAAGTAGTCTGTGTCTTCACATTCAAAGCGATCCACATCATTCTTATTTTTCGGGACAGCAGTGTGGAGTAGTGGTTAGGGCTCTGGACTCTTGACCGGAGGGTCGTGGGTTCATATCCCGGTGGGGACACTGCTGCTGTACCCTTGAGCAAGGTACTTTACCTAGATTGCTCCAGTAAAAACCCAACTGTATAAATGGGTAATTGTATGTAAAAATAATGTGACATCTTGTTACAATTGTAAGTCGCCCTGGATAAGGGCGTCAGCTAAGAAATAAATAATAATATTTTTGTGCACAAGTAATAAGTTGAAGTACTGTATAAATATGCAAATACTCCCCTGCAGGGTATTATGTTCCTTTTGTTCTTTATAATTAGGGTGCTTGATATTTTAATCACCCCTTTTACCTTAAATGATTTTAATAAATCTGCTGACGCACTGCCAACACTACAATCTCAGAAACCATTTGAGATATGGATCATGTCATTCTCATTTTAGGATTGGAAGTCCACCTCGGACTGTCTGTCACAGTGTTCTTAGAATATGAATCTGTAAGTCATTGTGCCCCTTTCAAACTTAAGCAACAGCAGTCTACCAAGCTATCTCTACCGGAAGCTGAAACATTGTAGCTAATTATTAAAATAGTGAGTTTGCAGTTTATCAATTATTTTCTTCTTCATTTAGTATTTTTAGAGATATGATGAGTATCCTGTTGCATCCTGATTCTCCTTGTGTATATAGAGCTGTTTTTATATATAGACATTGTATATATAAATTGAAACCAAACACCGTAGTAGTCCAGCTAATCAACCCAACTGATCAATATGGTTAACAAAACTATCCTGGTAAGAAACAAATAAAACAAAAAAAGTACCCATTCCATTTTTCTGTTCGATACAGTATTCAAGAAGGCAAGCACTACACTTGATGTCCTGTAGTGATGTCATCATTTCTTGGCACTGTTTTACAAAATGTGTTGGGGACCATGTTGGTGTTGTGATGCCATGCATTCTGTGACTGTCTCTGTCTGCTACCATGGTTATATGCATTGTGTTTTGAAAAACTCTTCGCTGTATTTGACTTGACATACATAGTCTTCCTCTCCCCATCCCCTCAGTTTTGCTGTGCACGTTGAGACTAACTCATTATTAGAGTTTTTTTTTGTTCTTGTTGTAGATGGATGCCTGTGTACTATTTTTTTAAACAGTGTTCCAGGATGGGAAATGAAACTGAATATAAATAGCGATTTGGTTTTAAATTGTGCCAACCCTGCTGTACACAGGAATAATTTACTATATAGTTCTCTCTTCATAAATATGCAGTCTTTTTCATTCCAAATGTTATAAATCTAGCAGTAAACAGTGTAGGCCCAATGATGTGTTTTTCTATTCTTTTAAAATATTGTTGTTGTGCAAAATATTCCACTGAATACACAGTTTTATAATGTTGTTTAGAAAGCTGCTGCTGCTGTTGAAAACATGTGGAAATGGTTTTAGTAATTAGTGTTAAATATAATACTGCGGTTTTGGTATATGCTGGAGGACATCGAATATAGCTAAATTGTTTGCTGAGCCTTAGTGTGATTTTATTTATAATTATTATCAGGGCTTAAAGTGAGCCTGGATTTGAACCAGGGACTTCCTGGTTACAAGCCCTTTTCTTTAACCACCGGACCACATAGCCGTCTGTTGACTTTTTGAGCACAGGATTGGAGTGCATGTTAGTGTATTTGTGTAAGTTTAAGTACTTAAGTTACAGTTAGGTCCTAACGTTTTATTAGCTAAATAAATAAAATGAAAAGTTTTAGTAATTAAAATCTAGTTATCTGCAGTATGTGTTAATCCTGATCGTGTTGTTTGTTCAGTAACTTGTTCAGTGTGTGTTCATAGTCAAAGCCTCCTTCTCCTGGCTTTAGAAGAGATGCGACGTACCTGTGTTACCGTGATATGCTTAATTAAAGTTGCTGAAACTAATCAGACTGCTTGCAGTTGTTGGATTTCAACTCGTCGTTCAAACCGTAGACTAGTTGCTATTGTGGTTACTGTATTGCCTCTGACAGCACACACTATTCTCGATTTATTTATTTTCATTGCATTTTGTCATTCTTTTTGGAATGCATTGCCAAAAAACTGAAAATTCTGTATCGGTTAATCTAATCTGGTAAATGTAAATAATAAATAAACAAATCTGATCCTTTTGCTGCCTTTGTTGTTTTGGGAAAGAGGACAATTGTTTGTGGTTTTGTTAATTATATTTTTGATCCTTGCCCCCTATAGTAGTAGATGCCTTTTAGTTTGCAAGGCATTTAAATAAATTGTGTGCTTGCATCTTTGTAATTGACAAGCGTGAAAAATAAAATGATGCAAGTTTATAATATTCCTTGGGTGTAATGACACATAGTTGCAAATTAACTTAACACTGATCCTGTACTAGAGTACAGAGGTTACTAACATGTGGTCTTTGAGTAAATCCCAGGTTGTCCCTTAAAATCCCCAAATTAGCATTCCAGCTGCATCTACATATTTCTGTACACCCAAACTAATTGTCTTCTGCTGTATTGCATATCATCAAAAGCTTCCCAACATCAGTTTCTCATTGGGTGAACTATCTTTTAAGCTCAAATGTATGCAGTAATAAAAAAGTATGAGACTTTCATAGTTTGAAGTGTAAATATAAGTCTGTCTTGGTTCTGTGCAGTGGTGGTTGGGAACTGGTCTAGGTGCTACTGTTGTACAGAGATTGCTGTACCATGCTTGCTAAAAATCAAGGCTTCTCGGATTAATACCTACATGATTTTTTATGACATAATATTCCTGAAGTCTGACAACTTTTTCATAAACAGCATGATTTCATATAGAATATATATATATATATATATATATAGATATAGATATAGATATAGATATAGATATAGATATATATATATATATAGATATATATATATATATATCTATATATATCTATATATCTATGTATATATATATATATATCTATATATATATATATATATCTATATCTATATATCTGATCAGTCTATTTGTTCCTCTTTTTAAAACTTACTAAAGCTGTCTGACCGACCAGCTGAATTGATATTATTTATCACCTCAATTATGTGATTATGCACTATTTAACAAATTCTCAGTCCAGTGTTTTTTATGAAGCAAGTACAAACAGTAATCTCATATTGTTGATGCCAGTTGGACCAAGTTTCCAAAAAAAAGTTTCTAATTATTCCTTGTGAAAAACCTTGGCTGACAAACGAACGTGAGAACATTTTGATTTATTTCGCTACTGCTGATTTGAGCTCAGTCCAGCGTCTGCCATCAGCAATGGCAGGGCAGTGTTGAGTGAGTTGTTACTAGAAGTTAATGGTAGCCTTTCAACAGATGACTGAGCTTAATAAACCACTGAGTGGAGTAATGTCAAATTAGATGTATACTTGAGATTGAGTATTGGTAAGATATCGTAAAGGCAGGCCCAAGACCCAAGCAATTGTGACAAGTGATGCAATGAGCACAACAAAGAAAATTACACCAAAATGTGGTGGAGTGTTGTGTGTGGTGGTGTGTGTTTTTTTTTTTTTTTTTTAAATAAACAAACTTTTATTGCCATTGTGAGCCATAATTTACCAGCATTTTTTTTTTTTTTTTTTGCCATCAAGTTTTACGAGGTGAATGTTCGTTTAAAACTAGAACATCACTCATGATTATTCAGCGTTATTTATTTATTACATTTAAGTCATTAACAGGGTTTTCAAAATAAGCCGGTGACCGACGCGATCCACTGGCTAATGCTGTATTTGCGATGGCTACTTTTATTAAAAAATATTAAGATTAATTTCGGGTATTATCATTCAGCCCATATTTTGTCGTTATCATACAATACATGACATAATAGCTGTACATTTGCACCAAAAAAAAGTGTATTTGCTTTGTTGTCCTATCGTAAAAAATATGTACCCAGGTGCTTGACAGAGATATTGGGGGTTCATGTATAGAGGCTGTACACCTATAAGAAGAAAGGCATGATGGGTTGTCAGCTGAGCCCTTGTCAGCTGATATAGAAAGGCTTGTGCAGAGAGGTGCTGTATTAACACCAGCAGAATATGGTTACCCCAGTTTCATGCAACAGTTGTTATGGTGACCAAACATGTGTGAGTACTGTTTTGTAAGACAATTGCTTAAAATTAACAGTTGCATTCAAGAAATTGAATAAGAACAGCGAAAAATAAAAATACACTTAAGGTTTGTGTGTTGCACACATAGTGCCATTTAACAAAATGCCCTGAAAACTTAACATAAAGAAAATAATTTCATTGGAGGGCTATAACTCCAATAAACCAGCATTGTCTTTCACCAGTCAAATCAGAGTGCCTAAATAAATAAAAGTTTTGAGTCCCACGAACAGATTTTTTTAGTCTGCTGCATCTTCTTTAGCAGCTGCAACATTGTTTACTGTCAGGAGTGTAAGGATGAATCGTGCAGCAGCTTCCCTAGTTAGATGATGAGCTGATAATATCTCTTCAGCTGAAGCATGCATGGTGATTGAAGACGTTACCATAATGAAAAACAGTAATGTAGCGTGAGTTTTGTACTAAAGCAGGGTCAGCTTAAATTGATTTCTTAAATTGACCAAAGATGAAGAACAGAACACACAGAAATACTTGGGACTGTAATTAGGAAGTGTACTGCTGAGAGGAAACAAAAAAAAAAACACTAAGTATTTTAGGGAATTAAAAATGAAATGTAGTGCAGCTTACTGACTGCAGTAAAAGAAAACTGCCATTCACTAAATTTAGCTGTGTGCTAAAGACAATATCTAACATATATAACAATGTGCTGGCTGTGTAGTATTTAATATTGAAAATAGCAGAATGAACATGGTTATTATTATTTGTTTATTTAGCCGACGCCTTTATCCAAGGAGACTTACAGAGTCTAGGGTGTGTGAACTATGCATCAGCTGCAGAGTCACTTACAATTACATCTCACCCGAAAGACGGAGCACAAGGAGGTTAAGTGACTTGCTTAGGGTCACAGAATGAGTCAGTGGCTGAGGTGGGATTTGAACCGGGGACCTCCTGGTTATAAGCCCTTTTCTTTAACCACTGGACCACACAGCCTCCTTATAATTACATGCTGCAATTTTAAACTTGTTTTTACTGAAAAATAAACTGCAACATGTAATCCTAAAAGCTGTTTGTGTCACATGCTTTGACTAACACTGAGCATGGGAGCTGCAGCATGCTGTTCATCATATTACAACTGTACACAATTTAAAGACGTGGTCACCAATTCCACACGCATTTTCAGCCTCGTATTTCAGTCTTTTGTTGCACAGGCCTTGATGCTCCAAAAGTCAATTGTTCTTGTTGATCTTGCACTAATGGAGTACTTTGTCAGACACTACTAGTCTAGCACATGCTTAGACCATCCCAAATTGTGCCAGAATGCACTATTTTAATCCCCTTTTAATCACAGTGAGATCGGTGCCCCCTACCACCTTGTAAGTGCTACATAATTTAAAACTAAATGGAAACCCTGAATTAATATAGTTTAATGCAGTGGTGAAGTAAATCAAATAGGCTCTAAATAGAAAAATATGAATCTTGATTTCTGAATGATGCAATCAGATTATCACAATGGTAACCAAGCACAGCTATTCATCCTTTTACTCTTGAATTTAACTAACCATTTCATGCAGGTCCATCCCCTGATTCGTAAAACTCTTAACTGCACTTCATTTGGCTTGTTAAGAACAAAGTGTATTTTTTTCTTTTTTTTTTTTTTTTTTTTTTTATAATACTTGGTCTTATTTCTGTCTGAAAACCAATCGGTTTGAAAAACCAAGGGTACTCTAAGATTGAAAACAGAAAGTGATATTTAATATGTTTTTCTCTTATCTGTCTGTAATAGGTACCAGGCTATGCATTTATGAAATTCACATTGGCAACTGTGGTTCATAAAACCAGGGCGCCCCCAATGAACAAAAAAATATATATATATATTTATTTTTAATTTTATGTATTTATTTTGTTTTAAACCTTTTCAGCCTTAGTTTTTGTATCCTATTTATAATGTTTTTTAAAAGATGGTGGTATTTTAGATTATCCACTGTTTATATCATTTGCGGTTTTTAATGTTCAGAAACAGAAGTTCTCCATTCAGCCTTATTGAACTGTTTCTTTGCAGTAAAACAAACAGGCGTCCGCTGCAGTGCTCCCTTATGACCCAGGGTGGTTGTCCCAGATTCCTAGGCTTCCATTTATTCAAGGCTTGTATCCCTGTCAGGTAGATTGCCCTGTGTTTTCAGGAAGTTTTAACACATTCTTAAGCCTTAGTCAGCTTTTTGTTTTTCTGGAAGCGTTTAATGACTCCACTGAAAGGAGATTTATCTCATTTTCTTCTGTCTGCTTTCAGCATTGTGTCTTGCTCTACATGGTTCAGATTAAACAGAAGTGAATGATGAAATCTGATGATGCTGTGGAGAAAGAAATGCTGATTTATTATTATTTTTCCCTTGTGATTTTATTATATTTTATTAGATACATTTATACAGTAGGGGATTTTAACTCTCCAAGCATTTAAAAATCCAGAAGCACAACCAAAAACCTAAATTTCAAATTTTGTATTTAACATTTACACATATAAAGTTATAAGGTAACTTGCCTTGAAATAAATAATAATTGCTGGAACACATTATTATTATTATTATTATTATTATTATTATTATTTTTATTATTTATTTTATATGTGTTTTTTGTTTTTTTGTCATTATTTATCGTATATGTATTTTATTTGTTTGATTTTATTATTGTTTTATGTGATTATTATTATTATTATTATTATTATTATTATTATTATTATTATTATTATTATTATTATTATTATTATTATTATTATTATTATGACGATGATTGTGGTGTGTGTGTGTGTGTGTGTGTGTGTGTGTGTGTGTTCCCAGTGCAGCTCATCCCAGAGTTAAAGGGTCACCTTTGGTGGGATGAGAGGGCAGTTCCCTTCGCTCACCCAGTCTGCAACTGCCAACTGTGTCAAACTGTTTTTTGATATAGGCGAGAGTGCACTAGACTGTACTAGACGGCTCCTAAACCATCATTACTTGTCTTCAGCTGATTTAAAGCGCAAGACTTCAGACCAGTGTTGCTGCCAATTTGTACAGCTTATTACATCATTATAATAATTATTATAGTTTTAATCTTTACATTTTCTATTGCTCGATTAATCATCCAATCAATTTAATCACACCCGTTTGCCAGTGATATGAAATGGTATACAGCTATGGCTATAGAATTAACATCATAAAGTCAGATGAAACCTGCTGAATAATGTTATGTTAACATATTGAATTACGTACCGCTTTGACATTTTCCATATACTTAACGAAAAACTGACCATTTGAAAAATGTGACATTTTCTAAATCCAACATGAAATACTGTACTACTATTATGGCTTCCAGTAGACCTTTGCAATATAATTTTGTAGTTTCTTTGATTACATGATGTTAAATGAAAGATCTAAATTATGTTCATATGTTTGTTTTTTCGATCCTAAAATTTTAGGTGACGTAAAGCTTTTGACCATAGCTGTAGATCACGTGCTGTGCTACGTCACACAACAGTATGAATAAAATGTCCATGTCCGTGAAATACGTTGAAACGCTGACAGTGGAAAACAGGCTACAGTATTTGAAAAAGCTGACTTTATCAAACTGAGAGGTTCTAGTATTCTACCTGATCTATATGATGAAAGTGATGAGAACATACAATTACAAGTAAAGTATTAACATAATGCTATTTTACTGCAAATGCTTCATAATGTAAACTGATATTTAACATACATACTAACTAACTGTTTTGTCAGGTTACATTTCATAAATACAACAATGTGCTTGTAGGATTGTATTGAATGACTGGAATTGGAATTCTGCTCACGGTGACCTTCTTAGTCGCTCTTCTCTCAAACCATTAAGTGGCAGAAGGTTCTATTTTATTGTTCATTTCTATAATGTTATGCATTCACTGTGTTCTACCGTTTTTTCAGTCTGCTTGAAATAGACCTGGGCTGAGAGGTCTTCATAGAGCTGCTCTGACCATCGGCCCTTTTCGCCTTCAATTGTGTCTTTATTCTTTCTTTGGCAAAGCCTTGGGGTTATGGAATGCCCTTCCAGATTCTATTGTGTCATTATCAAGCTTCTCTGTGTTTAAAACTGCTGTTCAGTGTAATCTGCTTTTTGAGGTGAACTTGTTTTAGTTGGAATGTAATTAAAATATAGGTATCTTTTAATATATTTGTGTATTGTATGTGTGTTTTTATTGCTATTGCTTGGATGTATAATTGTTGTATTGTTTATTACTGAATATGGTCTACTTAGGTCTCTCTTTATATTAGTGCTGCACTGTTGAGATGTACTTGTGCTTGCCCTGTGGGCACAAAGTGAAATACATAAATTATACATATGTTTACGTACATGTAATTTGACAGTTTGAATATATCTGCTTAGATGTAATTGTAAGTTAGCTAAAGTGAGTCATTTAAAATATGAACTTAGTTTTTAATTGCTGTTTTTGGTATACTGTAAGCTTTCAAGTTTGACTAACACAGGTCATGGATGCTATGTTATTTAGGTTAGCTGAAGAGAAATGTGATGTATTGAGTGCCAATTTATTTTAGTTAGCTGAAGAAAAAGTACGATTTATAGCTGTTAATTTTCTCATACCGCTTAAAAGAAATACATTGAATAAAAAATAATACTTACTTGCAACCTAAGATACAATTAACTTGTAATACTGCTGTGAAAGGAAAGCACAGTCTTTGCAGTCTTTTTTCTTCATATTGGGTGTGCCTTCCAGCTGCCCTTTTGCCAAGGTCTTTAGAAGTACCTTCCACCATTTTGCACCATTTTTTGATAGATTTTTAATCAAAGCCCACGGGTGTGATTAATTGATGATGATGATGATGATGATGGAATAGGCACATTTTTTTTTTTTTAAACTTCAATCGGAATGGGGGGAAAAATCACTTAAAAGGAAACAATGTGGGACAGTGATTAAAACCACTCAGTGGGTGTTAGATGGCAGTTTAATTGTCGGCATAGAAGCTCTTTCTCATTTAGATGCACAGGAATAACATCTCATAGGGTACTGAATAAGGTCTATACTGTACAGTATATAATTTTACTGTTACAAAAGGGTTTTTTTTTTTTTAAAAAGTGCAGTTTCATCACTCAGCACATTTTTGCTTTTAGTAATTTTTATATTCAGAGTATCAATGAATACACTTTTGAAACTGGTAATGAGGTATGCACTTTTACTCTGTATGGGGATATAAAAAATTGCGAGGTAGATTACATTAATGTATTACCACATTAGCTGAATTCTCTCAAATGTTATTTTCTCTTTTTTATATTTGACACCCAAAGAAATGGACTTTGCAGTTGCCTGTGGTTGTACCATGCGACTGAAATATGCCTGGGTGCAGTGGGTAGCTAGCTAGCTAGCTTTCCTGACAGACATTAACCTGATGGAAGGCTGTTTCTTTATTTTTTTTTCTTTAATAAAACATGAGTTCCTCACTTATCTGAGGCTTCAATACAGAGCCATGTCTTTTAATACTGAATTCATGCCCTGGAGGAGAAGTTTGGCAGCTCCTGCAGAATTCTGAATATGTATTTTCTGCCCATTGAATTGAACTCTTCAATTAGTCACCTTAAGGCCAATGGAAGAGAGAACCGTTATTAGGAAGCTAAATAACCAATACAAAAGTCAGTTTATTCTGTAAATAATGTTGTCTTTACTGAACATTACATAGTCCCCACCCTACAGCATGACTACAGTAAAGTTTTAAAAAAAAATCTATTTTTATTATTATTTATTTCTTAGCAGACACCCTTATCCAGGGCGACTTACAATTGTTACAAGATATCACATTATTTTTACATACAATTACCCATTTATACAGCTTGGTTTTTACTGGAGCAATCTAGGTAAAGTACCTTGCTCAAAGGTACAGCAGCACCACCTGGGATTGAACCCACAACCCTTTACTCAAGAGCGCTCACCAGGAGAGAGAAAAAAAAATGTATCTAGTAAGGATCGCAGTGTATCCTGATCTCGCTCCCTCCTGCAACAATGCTGTTTTCTGTTCCCACAATACAGCACTTATTTCAGAACACCAGCCTTGTTGCAGGAGGGAGCATGAACTGTATACACTGTGATGTTCAGAAGGAAACATCTTTCTCCTGCCAAATGTTCCAGAGTAAAAGTTTACAAAAAGTAATTCCCTAGTTTATTTACCTATGTTGTGTGAATAAAAAATATTAAAACAATCGGGGAATATGTTTACATGTGTTTTTTTTTTTGGTTTTTTTAATATGGCATACAGCAAAGGTAATGTTTCTTGTAAACTGCAGGGCGTTTTGTAACACTTTAATACTTTTGCTCAGTTGAGGAATTCCTAAATAATAATAATTAAAAAAAGCTGTTTTAATAAATGTCAGAAACAGCTTTTATTAAAATTTGAAGTAAAATGTCTGCTGTTATTTAAGAATTTTAGAACCTTAAACATGTGGTTGTCGTTCAGACTGTATGAAAACAGCCTACATTGCAAAAACATTTTAGTCTTATACAAATACACAAACTAATGCTGAAACTATGCTTGTTGTCTTTTAGATGGATCCATGGAAAAAAAATCATTTTAGAATGCATGTTTCTAGGTTTTAAGAAGATCCTTGCCAAAAAGAAAAGCAAGTCTTTTCTTATTGCAACCAGTTCAGTTTTGCAAAGGAAAAGAAAGCAGTAAGCTAACCAATCCCATAATAATAAACTGCCTTAAAAAAATTAATATATATATATATATATATATATATATATAATATGTGTGTGTGTATTTACCCAGTATGAAATGTAACCATTTGCCTCCTAAAGACCCAGAAACCTGAACGCAGACCTCAATGCCATTTTTGTGACTGACTGATCTGAATCAGGAGAGCCTTGTTCAGATATGTACTTGTTCTGCCTCAAATTCACATTTATTGTGCTTTACACCAAATATATGTGATATTGAGAATAATCGCTGAATTAATGTTACTAATTACTGAGGATACGATTTTGGCATGTTGATTTTTAACAAATAATGTAGGTTTAGCAGCTACATCAACATACACAAGAGCTTTTAAATCGTACACTAAAACCAATAATATAAAGAATATTGCTTTTGACTGTTGGCAAGTTTAAATGTTACTTTAGAGTACAAAACTTAAACGTCCTTTCACACCAACACAATCTTTCTTTCTTAAGAATACTGTACGATGCAGTCTTCTTAAGAAAGAAAGAAAGAGACAGACAGCATCTGAAATAAACTGTGTTCCTATTTCTCTGCATGTCCAGCATAAATGTACATTATGTGTGTGTGTATACAAAATCGGCATGTCAAATAATTGTTTTTACTGAAACGGTATATATATATATATATATATATATATATAATTTATTTATTGTTCAATAATAAGAACGAGTCGTTTTAAATTGGTTGTTTTGGAGTAGCCTGCAGAGCACTGCCCCTTTTAAAAAATAAAAACAAAACAAAAAAAAAGTAGTGTTGAATTCAAGTCACACAGGCAGGCACCATGTCGAAGAGGCAAGGCATCACAAAAATCAGAAAAAAAGACCAGTTTGCAAGAAATGAAAAAGATGCTGAACGGCAATCTGAAGTATTTTGTTTAGCAATGTTTAGTTTTGGAGAAAGTGAGTATTTATTTTCAACAGACTACTTGGGTACACTACTATGTATGAAAAAAAGTTTCAAGAAATAAAATCTGAGTTTTTTAAAGATGCAAGCCCACTTTTTTGTTTAAAAAAATAAATTAACAAGCGCAGTATTGTATGTATGTGAAGATCACAACTGAGTTTACAGTAACATCCGATCTGTGTTCATTTAGTGGCAAAGTTACAACAGAGATTATTTTAATATGGTAGAGAAGATTTAGGAACTATGTCCCTCCAAGCATGGAAAAGACACAAGTTAACAAAGTACATTATTTGGATTATTATACTCTTTCCCATGACACTTTTTTTTTCTTTAACCCAGTCAGAAGAAAACAAGTTTATTTTAGTTAGTTATACAAAGCTCTTCTTAGCCCTTGAAGTATCTGGCTCTGTCCAGATCCTCCTAGAGGGGCTAGCTTTTATGATCCCCTCATAAACCAACTGTATTTTGTAAGCAAAACCTGTTTGTCTAGTTTACTGTTTGTGAAGATGTTTATCAATAGGTTTGTAGCTCTGATACAAAACAGTGGTCTCCCCAAAAGGCAAACATCAAAGGACTTGTTTTTACAACATTGTCCTGTTGGTCAGTCTTTTGTTCTGAAGACAAAAACCAGGATACAATCAGCTTCCCAGGTTCTAATCAGAATTCAGAAGACTAAAAGATGTTAACCAGATCCCTAGTCTCATTAGAAATGTAACCAGAACATATGCTGAATTTGTGAGTTGTATTCTCAATTAATTTCTCTCTAAAATGTTCCAACAAGTACTGCACTTGACCAAGATACTCACTACTTTTGTGGTTGCTTGCAATCTCTCTGACATCTTGATGCAGTTTTGGTGACCAGCTTTTGCATCACCATTACAAGGGCTGTTAGCTAATTCTGACAAGCTGGCGCTACTTTAGCTCTCCTATTCAAGGACGGTACCTGCCCCAACAAGTGCCGGGTCTCAGAGGTGATCCTCAAGCGTGCCTATTCAACCAGTGCGTTCGCCGCACGGCTAGGCAGTTATAATTAGTGCTGGGACGAACACAGGATTTTCACATTCAGATATTCGCTCCTAATTTAAATATGCATTCGGATATTCGTTTGTTTTTTCAAAAAGTAATAAAAGCCATTATATTGCTCTGAACGCAGGCAGAGACAGCATAGTAGCAGGGGGCGTGGCTGTGGCCCCTGTGTGTGTGTGTGCCTTTATTTTACAGCAAGACGTTACAATATGTAACACATTATAGTAGAAAAATATCCCAGGAGTGAAGAATACGTTGTGTAGGCCTTACTTTACTCCAGTGAATTAACTACAAAACAAAGGATGCCAAATAGCAGTTCAAGTTAAACGTTGCTTTGTTTATTGAAATATATAGTACATAAAGTTGCCAATGCATTTTATTTATTTATTTATTTATTTATTTATTTATTTTCATTCCTTGCCATTACCGTTTCTTCACAGTAAACAGTGGCCATCGACACGTTTTCATAAAGTAATAACATGAGGGTAAGTTGTGGCTTTTTGTAGCTGAAAAAGCAAATGAAAACTGAAAT
Source organism: Acipenser ruthenus (assembly GCF_902713425.1). Classification (NCBI taxonomy): domain Eukaryota; kingdom Metazoa; phylum Chordata; class Actinopteri; order Acipenseriformes; family Acipenseridae; genus Acipenser; species Acipenser ruthenus. The sequence continues at coordinate 18,747,926 of NC_081193.1, forward strand.
TTAACTAAACACTTCAAATAAAATAAACGTGGAAATGGTGTTGTGAAGGGGAAAAAAACGCACTGTTTTGGTTCTCGTTTATTACATTCCACATAATAAATTTGTAATATATATACACACAGTCAATATAAAAAATACTGCACAACATTTTCAGGAAGTTGGGTACTGTAAATGAGGCATTTCAGAATGACGTGCTTGCCTTTTTTCTGTCCCATGAGATTCTGATTCGCTCTAAAACAGCACAATGCATTTTTGTCCCAGATGGCTTTCCATAAAGATCACTATGCGTGCACGCATAATCTGGTTTGTTTACTTTTTGCTGTCTAAAACTTTTAAATAGAGGCTCAAGAGCTGCTGTGTTGATTCTGCTGGATGCCCCTATTACAACAGTGCATACCTTTGTTCCAGTGTAGACCCTGGCGTACTACGTTGACAGAACCAAAAATTGGAGGCAGTCGGCGGGCTTACAGGCAACTTTTGCCGTGAGCTTTTTCAAATTTAAGAGGCATTGCGGCACGTGGCTTGGGCACTGAGGCAATTGCCGCCAGTGCCGTCGGTTATTTCACGCCCTGCAGGGTTATAATAACCCAATGTTTCCTCACATGGAGGGCATATCTTCTAAAATTAGTCCTCATCATGTGAAGCACGCAGGGAAGCGTTTCAATCAGTTAATCTACAGGAGGGTACAATCTGGTTAAAAGTCTCCTCTCTCTCTCTCTCTCTCTCTCTCTCTCTCTCTCTCTCTCTCTCTCTCTCTCTCTCTCTCTCTCTCTCTCTCTCTCTCTCTCTCTCTCTCTCTCTCTCTCTCTCTCTCTCTCTCTCTCTCTCTCTCAATTCAATTCAATTTCAATTGCTTTATTGGCAAAAAAATGATGGGTAAATTCCATCTTTACAATGAACATTTAAAACATATGTAAATAAAACAAAAACAACACAATAATAATAAGAATAATGATATACATTTATATATGTATTCTATAATTTTTTTTTTTTTTTTTTTTCCTCCCTGTGTGAGGAGCCTCAGTGTCACTCCCTCAGACTGTGGCAGGCGCTTGTGTACTGGGCTGCCACTTCTATACAGCTTGTGTGCTCTCCGAGGAGAATGGGGAGTTTTTCTGGGTCTGGCAAGTCTGAGAAATCTATGCAGAGATTTTGTATTTTTGGGAAGAAGGCTTCCCTTATATTCTTATATTTTGTGCACTGCAGTAAAAAGTTTATCTCTGTCTCAACCTGATTGAGCTGACAGTGATCACACAGCCTGTCCTCTTTGGGCAGCTATGTCTGCCTGTGTCGGCCTTTCTCAGGCCAGGCTGTGCTCACTGAGCCTGTACTTTTGTTAAGCTCTCTCTGTCTGTCTCTGTCTGTCTCTGTCTGTCTCTCTCTCTCTCTCTCTCTCTCATTTTAATAGCCCTGGATTGTATTATTTGCTCTCATTGGCATATGCATGTAATCCCTAAATTAAATTAACCCTCCTTCTGATACGCATGTTTGCTTTACAAGGCTTCCCATAAAGGCTCCTCCATTGCATTTCTATAGGAAAACCTCTTGTACTTTAGCAGTTTCTATGTTCAAGGAATTGAATGACTCACTGTTTTTTTTTTTTTGTGGCAAATCTGTCTGAAGAGTATTTTCTCACTTCACTGCTTTGAGTGAGTGCACACTTTAGAATTGGCTGATTCCCCTTCTGAGGTGCATTTGTCAAACAGAGTGCTGGATTGTGGTACCTGTTGTTTAGGGAATGAGAGAACTCTATCTCTTAATTGCTTTGCGTTCTGCCTTTGACCAGTTTTATCGTGACCCATGGAGAAATTAGACCATTTGTTTTTTCTTTGGCTCCACAGACCTGCCTCCATGGCTTTTGTGAATTCCAAAGTGTGTCATTTTAGCCATGTGTTAAACTTAGTGCATCTTGACATGTTGTTGTATGTACACAACTAACAGTAATTCGGTCTGTTGCGGCATTTCCTTTGCATTCTAGAACGATGTCAGCTTGTCAGCAAAGTCTATGTCTTGCAGACAAACGTTTCAGTAAAAGTGTAATTTCAAGACCTTGAAAAACTTTGATTTTTCTTAAGTTTTACAGTTATTGTGTGATACTGTTTTAATTAATTGGTCATTTTCTTTTTTTACTTTTGTAAAAATAAAGTAAGTCCAGGGAATGGTTCATTTGTTATGTTGTTGCAACAAGAACAGTTAATCCCCGGAACCTCAAACTGTCCAACCGTTTTCTGAAAGCAACATGTTGGAGTGTATTTTTAGTTTAAGTTCAGTGCCTTAGTTTGTTAAAAGACTAAACCCACGCAGAAGAGCTATTGCACAATTGAATTACTGTATTCACAACCTCCACTGAATGCAAATGTTAAATGCAGTAGCACATTCAAGCTGTTTTGTAGGGGAGGTTGCAGTGTACTGTATTGTACGATAGACGATCTTAATAGCCAAAACCTAATAATTTCTTGACGAACACCCGATTTTATGCAGTTATAAGTACTGTGTGCACATTTTTTGGTTTGACAATGGTTTTACTTAATTGGGTTACGTAGAATGCTGCAGGTTAAGCAAATCTAATTTACTGGATAATTGAATTTTTTAAATAGCATTAGATAAGACCTGCAAAACCTGTAGGGGGAGTATATTGTTCGTTAAAGTATATTCTTTTCAAATATTATCTCTTGTATAAAGATTTCCATCATGGCATTTTATTTATTCATTTTTTGCAACACTTTAGGATAAAGTGTACTGTATGTCACACTTGCACTTTTACATATACATCATGTTTTTAGGTGTTGAATTGCAATGGGAATTACTCCCCCCCCCCCCATTATATAGAAGTGAATGTCTGAAAGAAAAACAAACAAACATCTGAGCTGAACGGAATCCTGATGTTATGATCACACCTTTTTTACATGTTCATGTCATTTTTGCATTGTGGCTCATTTTCAAACAGACAAAAAAAAAAAAAAAATGGCAGGTGCTTGCTTCATCTTTTGGGGGTTCTTCAAGGTGGTGCAGAAAGCTGAAGTGTTTGTCTTCTGGACTAAGTTCCTTTACACTATCATAAAATGCATGAAAAGTACTCAAGTTATGGATATAACCTGAAGTGTCATTTGTTTGCAATGTATTGCTACAGTGTAACCAGTAACCTGCAGAGTATGTGATTCAAAGCAATTGTATGATTCGTTTGGTCCCCCAACAGTTTCTGCAGTTAAACCCATTGTAATACATAACAAAAATATACATATTTTTTGTTAAACATTTTCTGCTTTTTGTATTTATTTATTTTTTTACATTTTGACAAACAGAACTAGCACAGAAAAATAAGTTTCTCATTAGCGGCAGTAACAGTATCGTATGTATCGTACTGCATATTTACAGTTAATACTGTCCATGCCCTCTATAAAAATACATGATAAAATATATATATATACTGCTCTACTATTGTGGGGCTATCATAATTGCACAATCTACCCATTAAAAAAACGATCAATTTTGTATTTCAATCCCATTGCACTGAAGCAGTATACAACAAGCTTGGGGTTTCTCAGTATTTAAACACTAAGCTAAGCAGATTCATTCATTTCAAATTCATTCAAAACCCAAACATCAACTGCGCCAGTGCAAAGTTTGCACCACTTGAAATAACACAAAGAATTGGCATACTAATAAAAAAATACAAGCAAACAAGTCACATTTTTTCCAAAAGGAATAAACAGCTAATGCTTAATGACGGAATCTTTCAACTCCCATTCCAGCCGACAGTTGCAAAATCTGCACATCATTATGTTGTCACCATCAGCTGCACCTGACCTCTGAAAGAGCTGCTCCACCTCTGCAACAGTCTCCCTTTTGCGGACGGGTGAAGCTCACTTCCCAACATTAGAGGCCCAGCCGCGCTGGCATTGTCCTCTGCCAAGGTTCTCCAAGCCCAAGGGGACACCCAGCCAAACCTATCATAGCTCTCTTTCGTTTTCCCATTCTCTCACCTTCCCCTTGAGGGAAATATCGGTTGCTTCCCAGCCTTGGAGGCTGATCATTTCAGTCTCGCCTCTGTGAGCGAAGGGGAAAACTCTGTAATCTCAAAGCAATCTCTAAGTCACAAAACCCTTTTACTATCAATTCCTGAGGGTCTCCTTCATGCAGCCCTTGCTCCTGTCCCGGAAGCCCAGGCACTTGCAGTGTCTCTGGGACAATCTACAGTAGGACTGGCAAATAAAGATTGCCTGTATCTGTATTATATCAAAATATGTTTTTCTTTCAGCTGTGTTTTGATGAGAACACCTGGTATTTATATAGGAAAAGAGTAAGTGTGGAGTAGTGGTTAGGGCTCTGGACTCTTGACCGGAGGGTTGTGGGTTCAATCCCCAGTGGGAGACACTGCTGTTGTACTCTTGAGCAAGGTACTTTACCTAGATTGCTCCAGTAAAAACCCAACTGTATAAATGGGTAATTGTATGTAAAATAATGTGATATCTGTATAATGTAAAATAATGTATAATGTGATATCTTGTAACAATTGTAAGTCGCCCTGGATAAGGGCGTCTGCTAAGAAATAAATAATAATAATAATAAATAAAATAAATAAACATAGCATTGTTGATGCAAGCTGTATACAAACAGAGTCCTTGCAAATATTTCAAGCAAGGCCAAATGCAGCCATTATATAAGAAAATGCCTGAAAAAATGATTACTCTTTATAATCAAAAACCTTCTGAAGAACTTATTTTTTTTCAAAAGATATATTCCAGAATGCATTGCATTGTGAGTCTGAAAACCTGAACTGCCCCAGACTGTCTCGGGGGGCATTGTTATCCAAGTGCTTAGCACTAATGCAGCAGTGTGGAGTAGTGGTTAGGGCTCTGGACTCCTGACCGGAGGGTCGTGGGTTCAATCCCCAGTGAGGGACACTGCTGTTGTACCCTTGAGCAAGGTACTTTACCTAGATTGCGCCAGTAAAAACCTAGCTGTATAAATGGGTAATTGTATGTAACAATTGTAAGTCGCCCTGGATAAGGGCGTCTGCTAAGAAATGTAATAATAATAATAATAATGCTTCGTCACTTGAAACTCAACCTGTTTTAAAGTGTTGTAGTCCTTGCAAGAAGTGTGGGGATTCTTCTTCAGGAGCCTGATTTGGGTATGTTGTGTACTGTATGATTTGCTGTAGGAGTTACAGCAGTGCTCATGGCAGTGCTTGAGATCCCCCCCCCCCCCCAAAAAAAAGTGCTGGAATGCACTATATCATTTCAACAACAGTTAAAAATTAACTAAGAATAACATATAGTAGAAGCCCATTCATCCGAACAGCTGGGGAACATAGCAATGGTTTGTATTGATGAGCATGCAGATGTTTACAAAAACAGCAATACATGTACATATATTGCCCGCTAAAGGTTTATTTTAAAATGAGTATTTTTCTGATAGCACCAACCCTGAGTGTTACACTGTATGTAATGACACTCTGGAAAGCACATCCAACAGCAGTACTGAAGCATTATATACAAATACATTCAATGTAAAACTCAAAGATGTGAATCACTGTTTTTTTTTATTTGTATGTGCATGCATATCAGTTCATTGCATTCATTTTTTTTAAACGAAAAACTATAAACTGAATACAGTACTGAAAACAAGATTCAACACTATTCTCAAAACAGTAGGCTGTATTCCAGAGTGCTGTTGGTCCTACAGTTTTTATGCTTACATTTGTGTGGATATTTCCCCCAAAACAACAGCAAACAGAGTTTGATGTTTGAAATGAAATCCGCGATAATACAGGATCACGTCTTTCTGAACAGCTTGTCTGCAAGTTTAAATTCCAAATGAAATTAACTAGGGCTCCACCTGGAATGTGTAACTTACGTTTCTTTTCAATAAATTCACAGTTACCATTTTAAGTGTCTTTTCATACAACATAAAATGTTTTTACTGAATTAAAAAAAAAAAAAAAAATTGGTATTTTTCAAAACTGAAGATTTATATTACATGGCTAGGCAAAGATCTGCATGCAGCTACCAACAGTTAGGCATGAAACCCTGACCCACAAAAAGATAAGAACTTGAACTTGAAGCAAATGTGGAAGTGACTGTAAATCCTGGTCCGCACATACTAGGATAGAAACAGCAAGTTTGTGCCTATGACTTGAATTACTGTAAAATGTACATTTCAGCACTTTACATGTTGATCGTAGGTGCTCGGTCAGATTACATTTGTTGCAATAGTGGAGCAAAGATTGTATTATACTTACTTAGAGTGGCTTAATATTTAATTGCAGTTTTTTAAAAAAATGAAACATTTTACTGAATGATTGTCGCATTGTCCTATTAAACACTGTTGGTTTATATTAAGAGCACTTTCTGACATTTTGAATATATTTGTTCAAGCTCTGTCAATGGCTTGAAAAGGTTAGTTTTATACAGAGGGAAGACGAGTCTAAATTGGTAAATTGATTGCAGTGGTAGACTAATTCTTTTTACTTTTTTTTTAAATAAATGGTTCTCCCCCTCCCCCCCCCCCCCCCCCCCCCCCCAACATTTTTAAAAGGTCAGGATTTTAGAATCCTTAAATTGTCATAACAGGACTGACCTTTTAAGACTTTGACATTGGTACATGGTGCTCTCCTTCCCCTCTTGGGGCTTAGCTGTCTATGTGGGACCAGCAGTGTGCTGGACAGGAATAGGCAACATGGCTAGTAAACCAAGGCCGATCCAAGACGACAAGATTTCTATTGTATCAAAATAAATAATGTAATAACATTAAATACATGCTCATGAAATGGCATTTTCAGATAGAATTGGTAATGGAATCACTGAAGTAGTGGTGTTTTAGCCTCGAGAGGAGATGTTGCATTAAGAAAATGATGCTTAAATCAATGCATTGTGCTGGGTGAACGGCAGCTCATCTCGTTCAGTAGAAAGGCAGACTCCATTATACAAATGTTCTGTTTTACTGTACTGTAGCTGTCTGATTTATTTAAAGAAAATGGAGGATAAAAAAGTGAGCCCTTGAGTTTTAGCTTTACTTCTACCCTAGTCTTTCCCCACTACTTCATCCATACATATGATCCTCAGGATGGGTGGTGCCACACACCAACTAGCAAATCAACACTGGGAAGCTTCCTTTCACAAGGGGATAACTGCATTTGGAATGTAATTCGGAAGCAAACAAGGGGGATTAATCCTATCTCCTGAGTTATAACAAAAAACTGAAAGGTTAGACTATCCTCGTGCTGAGATCAGACTGCCCCAGAAAAGCTGCGGTATGTTGGGATACAGCAAGCAGCTGCTGTGATGCTAAAATACTTTGTGTGATGATGTAACTGCTTACACAGGATTTAAGACATTGGGACTTGCTTTCACTTAACAATGGGATTGATATGATAATTATACATCTCTAGGATAAGCCACCATTTAATTTTATTAGAACATTTTACAGCACTAGGAAATCATCCTGGATTGTTGCAACCTAACTTGGTTATCCCCAAAACCAAGTTGTTGATCCAGTCCAGGTGGATTCCCTGATAAAATGCTCTTAAAGCATCTGCGTGCACAGTAGGTTGATGAAATCAATCCAGATATTTTCTAAAATAGATGTGAATATTGAGGGTTTTTAAAGTTGTGGTTATAGACAATGGATAATATTTGATGTGCTAAGCAGGTACAGCTAAGTAAGTCTTAGTATTGATTCAAAAACAGTTTAATTGTGGTTAAAATAGCATAGGTGGATATTAGCTGGATCAAGCCTTTCAGCCAGGGGCTAGGTTTAGCCTGGGAATGTGTTATTTTGCTTTATTTACAATGATATGGTATTTGGCATGCTACCCATTGTTTTACTAACAATTTGTCTCTGCATTTTCCATTTGTTGAAATGCTGGACCTGCTACTGTACATGTTGTTGCTGTTTGCATGTTAAAGCTGGGTTATTTTGATTATGATGTTTGTTGCTTTACAGCATGCTGTGTGTCTGTTTGACTGATTTGGTGCGGTTCTGTTCTGATTTTTACAATACTGTGGTAATTATCATAAGAGAAAACATATTCCAGTAAAAGCAGCAAGAAGGTGTTTACTTCCAGTACCTTTCCCTCCTGGGTTTAGCCTACTTTCTTTTGAATCCCAGAAAAGCCATCTGCTACAGTATGTTGATAGCACACCTGGGAAAGAGTGCTTTACACACTGGATTAGATGTATTGCCTTCCAGAAGATGTTTACCAGCCACAAAAATGGGTTTAGTGCCATGTGTGTAGCATGCTGAATTATGACAAGCTCCTTTTTTTCCAATTTTGCATTTTGTTATTCCAGGGCCTTCACAACACAGAACACAGCTCAAGCACAGAACAGTCACTTTCAGCTCGATTTCAGATCACTGCTGCTAATATTAAGCTTTGGGTGTCTGACTGCCTACAGCCAGATTAGAACACGCACATGTAAACATATTAAATCTGAGCTTCCCACATTGCCCTGTGAGAGTGCCTTAAGCCGGCCCTGAAGGGACTTTTGTCTTCATGCCCATTGAGGTTTGGCCCCTCCTTTTGCCTATAAAAGGTGCCCAGTGCTAATTTTACCAGATAGTATGGCACTTATGTGATGTTGATTACTGATCCACTTAAGGCGACCTGAGTTCAGTAAGGCAATGCACCAACTAGCTCCTTTTTTTTCTTGTAATAGTAAGCACTTATTCAAGAATGGAACTGTTTTTTTAATCGTTCTTTAATAAATTATACTGTACATAAATGTACTTTTTTTGTTTTATACTGTTGGTTGATTCACTGCTTACTTTTTATTCTTCATTGTCAGGCACTTGTGCATAGGTGCTGTTGAATCTGAGGCTGTTTGTGCTTCATTAGTCACGTATTTAAGAACCATCAATACAATACAATACAATTTTCTCGTCTATAGCGCTCTTCATGCGAAGCATCCAAGGGCGTTTTACAACACGACCCAAAAAAAAACGGCTAACAACCCAGCCTAACAATAAGCACGTGAAAACAGATACGTCTTTAAACCTGAATTAAAAGATGACATCGTAGCTGCACCTCCTGATACCACATGGAATAGAGTTCCAGAGACGAGGCGCACAACAGCAAAAAGCTCTTCCTCCTCCTGAATACCGTATCCCTTTATAGACCGTGTTGCGATGGTGGTGGTTGTTGTGTTTTTTACCCCCAGTCTCATTTAATGTTTACAGAGCCTGATTTAATTGACCTCTGTGGCAAATTTAATTAATTATTGAAGTGTTCATTATATGGATCAGCGTTTACTTGACCTGTATCTGAATTGCATGAATTGTTTGATGTCATTGACCTGGAACAAGTTGGCAATTCAGCCTAAATTTTAATTTGAAGTTAAATTTAAAAAGATTACATATTTATGTGAAACATCTTAGGTGGCACCAGATTAATTGACATAAACTGTAACTAAACTAAAGGCTTTTTGTTTTGTTTGTTTGTTTATTTTGCAGATTTCTGGTATATCGCTAGGTGAAAACCAGTCACAAGGGCAGATTCTTACTCCAAATGTGAGATGGGGACAAACCCCCATTAACCAGTGCACACCCTGGGAGACAGATGAACCTCCTGCAAAACAGATAAGGGAGAATGAAGGCACGGGTATGCGCATTCTGAACTAGTTAAAACCCCCTGTACCTTGAAGTGCAATGCACAAATTATGTTTTTTTTTGTTTTTGCTCTCTCAAAATGTTTGCTGGAAGTACAGTAGTGGAACTATTTTGTACAGATGTATCTCAAAGGAATCTTTGTTTTAAACCTTTCTTCTGTTCTAATGATCGTGATAACACTTCAGAAGACATATTTTATACACGCTGCTAAGTTCTGATATTTAGTTGCAATGTTTGCTGCTGCTTTTCATTTTTCACACTTCAGTGGTGTTTTATTTTTACAAGTTGAAACCCATCCTTCCCTTGGGCTTGGAATCAAGGGTTCCTGCTGTGCAGATTTATTTTTTTTTCACCCGCTTGAATGCACAATGCAGTGGAACATCGTTGGTATTGTGTTGCACAGGATAAAGCTCTTCCTGTGACATTCTGCTCACGTTAACAAAGTGGGACCAACTATTCAGAGCACACTGTTACTGGAGGAGCTTTGTTCTGTGCATAATATTGCATACTAATGACATTTCCCTCTGAAGTGTATTCAGCCTTAAAATCTGTACCAAACTTTAGTCACACTGCAATGCAAAATAAAAAAAAAATTAATAGAAGTTGCAGAAAAACAGGTAACACAAAAAACACTGAATCCATTTGTATCATGTGTCTTTTTTATGCTAGATTGCAAAATGTACAGTACAATATGAGCTTTTATGTTGAAGTGCCTGTTCGTGTGCAACCACTCCAAAGAGTAAGGTTACAAATAAAATGAAAGAAACGATTAATGGACACACTTTTAGCTGTTGTTAATTTAAAGTATTGCAGAAGTCCAAGTTGCTATATTAAGAGTCCTATGGGGCCTTCATCCAAAACAATATTTTAGAACAAAACTAGACGATCCCAGCATAAAAAACATTGTTGTTGCACCGATAAACCTACGTTAAACCAGTTACCAGTTATTTCATTTTCCATTCATTGTGGCATGTGTGTTTATTACCAACCACAATATCATTGTCATAATACATACTATTTTTTTCCATTGTCAGGTTCCACACCGTGGGTTCCACCAGCAGCAGCAGTCAGCCAGGCAAGCCTTTTAGCCCACTCTTATGGAATGCCACAGCCTCCAGCCTACAGCCAAGCAGTGAATGTCCAGGCACCTGTAATGGGAGTTACACCCACTATGCAAACTCCAGTCCCCCCACAGCACCCACTAATGACAGCACATTATCAGCTCCCACAGCAACCTTCACAGCCTCTCACTAACATGGTCATGAACATGCAAAATCAGCCTCTTTACACGAACAGTCAGCCACCAATCACCATGTCCCCTATGACTGGGGTTTGTCAGGTGACCCACCCTGTTCACACTGTAGTAGGGAATGGTCACATGACTCGCCCTATGCTACAGCCTCCGCCACTGCCCAGTAACCCACCAGTGACCAATGGGCAGACTGCCCCCCAACCACCTCCCAACCCTCCAGCCAATCAGGAGAACGCAAACGGGTTACAGATGTTAAGGACGGTTGGCATGGGAAAGTACGAGTTTACAGATCCCTGGCACCCTAAAGGTAAGTGAGTTAAGGGGTGTCATTTATCCCACTGACTTGTGGAAATCCTCACTGGAGGATGCATAAAGCCAAGCCAAGGCTTCCTGGTTTGTCTTTTCAAGTTGTGTGATGCTGGTCTTGTTGTAAAGATAAGGTCCCTGCGTCTTGCTTGGTTTCAGTCACTCAGATCAAGTTATAAAAATGCTGTTGGATACAGGAGATAAAGCCCTCTGGACAGCAGGATATTAGGCTTAAAACAGCTGTATCCTCTGAGCTTTCATATCAAATTTAAGAGATCCATAACTGAGTGTATCATTGTTACTGTTTTACAGAAATCATTTTGCTAACATGCTGTAGTTTAATTACATTTACAGAGAAACATCCACTGAATCCAAAGCATATTTTAAAAGGTGCAGAATAGATGGGTGCTCAAATTAGATCGCTTCACATTATCTGGATACCCATCTCAAACTTAAAAATGAAATATAAATATTTAAGTGCTGGTAAGAAAACATGAACACAATGGCCTCTAAATGCCTAAAACCATTCTCCTGTAACGAAAACAGAAGTTGATAAAACAAGACAGCCCTTGTTTATTTTTGGAATGTGGATAATCAAATATTTAACCACTGTCTTAAATTGCTGAGTACTAATGGATTATTAATTTAATTAATTAAAAGATCTGACATTCTTTTTTCCTTTTTTCTTTTTTTTTGTGACGAGTAATTCAATATTTAGTGAAAGCCTAAGAAGCACCAGAATTTGGACTTCCAAAGTACCAAAAACCAAGAATCCTTTGTGATGAAAAAAGGAACAAAGCCTTAAAGCCTAATTTTACAGGGGTGATTTAGTAAGATACCAGCTCCAGCCCATGTCCAAGGATCACATCAGAAATACATACAAAACTTTTGGTTCATTTGGTTGAGCTGCATATCATTTGATACACAGCTTGTTCTGACTTGAAGCAGAAACAAAGCAAGGCATTGCTGGGAAGTGGCAGGTTCATTTTCCAAATGTAACTCCATAGATTAAAGCCATGGCCAGCTTCTGATGGGTATCTTTTGGCAGGTATATACAGTATGAAACATATGTCATCAGTCAAGCTTCCATTATATTTCTTCCATATTGTTTTTTTTGTTTGTTTTGTTATCTGGGTGGGTGAGTGTGTGTGTGTGTGTGTGTGGGGGTGGAGTGCCATTAGATTAGCAGATTAATAAAGAAACACATTCTGCAGTTGAACAGACTGTGCCACACTTGCTAATAGGATTGCAATTAACAAATAGACACATTTTTTATCTCAATAAATAGGCGTTTTGTTTTTTCTCTGGTTAAAGCAGAGCTCAGTTGCTAAAGGAATCCACACACACGGTGCATATCTAAAAAAGGAAAGTCTTCCTTCATTATCTGCAAAAGCTTAAGTGATTTATACAAACTCTTAATAGTATGTTTATGGAGTTAAACAAGGAATTACAGCTGTACCAATGAGCCGTTGAGTAAAGAAACCAGGGAGAAATTGCTCTAAGAAGGAATGCTATTTTAATCTTCAAAGCAGAAGGTAACATTCATAGGCAATGAAGAGTGTGGTGGCATTTTTTTTTTTTTTGAATTGACAATTTCTATGTTCCAGTGATGAAAAGCAAGAAACATCTTGAAGTAAATACTGAAGTTCATGAGACCAGGTTAAATGTCAGGAAGTTGTTCCTAAGCACAACTCAGTTATTTATAATAAATGTGCCTTCTGCCAGTTCTGTTGTCAATTCAGCACTTATCTTCTTTCTGTTCCTTCAGGATATTATCTTTAAGTATTTTTATTTATTTATTTTTTTTTTTTTTTTTAAGCCACGAGTCGCCACTGGTCACTGATGATTTATCAATCTGCTTCTGAAAAGATAATTAACAGTCTGATTTAAGGTGAAATAAAACACAGGGCTGGGTGATTAACTCACTTTGTACTTAATAAATATTTGATTTAATACCTGTCATAATCTCTTCACTTCATTTGTAAAAAAAAAAAAAAAAAAATACTAGTTTGTGTGTACAAAAATGTGTTTGGTTGTCAGCTGGGTACATTTTGTAAAGAATTTTAATTGTTATGGTTACTGTAATTCCCTCCTATTGATCTCCCCAGAGAAGCTGCACAATGCAAATGAACATAGCTAGTTTAATCAGAAATATTCTACTACACTGGTCTAATATGTCCTGTTTGCTCATGTACCAAAGTGATAATTATCTATTTGCAGTTCTTACTGCAGTTGTATTCCCTACTCCCATTCACAGTGATGTGCTTGCTGCTTGTTTTCTAGCAGACAGTGCTGATCTTGTCAAGTATTAAACTGTGAAGAGTTAAATGTGGTCCATTCCTGGATGGGAAACCTCAAAAGAAGTCCAGGGGCAAGTGGTGTTGTGGCTGGATAGGGGAAGCTGTCTTCTGTATATAATTTATTTGTTTAGGTATTGGCTAATTTATATATTACCTTGCATTGGGATTCCAAATCACGTTATCCTGTGATAACTCTAGATTAGGAAGGTAGTTATAAAGAGTGTGAATTTTGAATAAAATATTCATTAAAACAGATTCCGAGAGACTGTTACCTTTTGGCTGCCATATTGAGGACATGTGACATGTTTCTTTTGTATAGAGTACATTTTCAGTTGCTGTCTTAATGTTTGGTACACAGTTGAATTCTTTTATTTTCTTAGTTAATTTGCTGGTATTCATCAGTAAAAATGAACCCTTCCAATGCCATATTTTAACCTCTGGCGATATCAATGTACAGACCACAAACTATGACATAGAGTCTTTCAATAGTTTGCACACAGTTGTAGTCTCTTAAATGAACCTTTCCAATGGTGCATTACCATTTAACCTGGACATAAAGCATATCCCTTAGACTGAGTCCTGTAGTGACCTGGGCTTGGACCAGCTGTAGACATGCCTCGGGCTGGCAGCTGCTGAAATGGCTTTCGTTACAGCTGAAGTGCAGCTGAGGAAAAGTGGCATTGCTCCGGGGTTTTAAACACCCCTTTTCACATGCAAATGATTTTTCCAGATTGGAAAGCCAAATTATTATTATTTTTTTTCTGAAATGGTGTATCGCAATTCCGTTGGTGGTGCTTGATAGTAGGTCGGAGTGCCATGAACAGTAGTTTTCTACAGCAAAAGTAATAGATCTTATCTAATGACTGTCACTGGTAATGTAGTATTGAAAATAGATATTTTTGTTCTGGATAGTTTCAGTGACTTGCAACTGTCTATAATACTAGAGTGATTTTTTTTTTTTTTCCTGCCTAGGTGCCTAGTTCTTAGAATACTGTCAAGCCTTGTATGGGTAGCCCAAGGGCCCTTAGTCTTGTCATGTTTGAGAACAGGGGCCATTATGAGAGGACACAGAAAATCCACTCAAAGATAAATTCTTCAAAGTCAGAATATTCCTCTGTTGGTGTTATTAAAGCATTACCTTTTTTTTAACATTCTTTTTCTTTGTGTTGCTCTGTAATGTGTATTACATGTCTTTGCATGCTTCATTTAAACTCCCATTTTAACACTGTACTGTTGTATGTGGTTTAACCATATCTTTACTTGCTAGTGCAAAGTAAATCCATACTGTAGGTAAAGCATGTTGCAAATAAGTATAGCAAGAAAAAGGGAACTTTACAGTAGCCTTCAGTATCTGCTGCACAAGATATATTTTAAATGTGCAGGATGTAGTGTTTATGTAAAACAATAGGCTTTATTTGTTAAGATGATGGGGTTTTAGCTCTTTCCTAATGTGTAGAAAATGTAAGTTAGCTCTGTCACTTCTACTGATCCCTTTCTATCAGTAAGCCTCCTACAGACAAACGTGTCCCCAGCTGGTGACATTACAATTAACATTTTCTATTATCTAAATGTCTGTGGGTAAATGGATTGCAGTATTATTTATTTGAGACTGCGTTTCGCATCCCGAGGACAATCTTGTCTTGCGGTATTTACTGACAGCATACTTCTAGTCTGAGCTGTTTGCCTGGGACTTTAAAATGCATTTATATATTGCATTTATATGTTCCATTTATATATTGTGTATGTTAAGCTATGGGGATGTTGTGTTTTTTTTTGTTTGTTTGTTTTCCATATGCTGAAATCTTGCCATTTTAAAACAACAGGGTAAATATACAGTGAAACATTTATAAGGATCATCTGTCTATATTAAACTCTGATGAACCATTTTGTGGATTTCCTCTGTAGAAAGACCTAGAAATATCATGGGGCCACATAAGCAAGTTTTAGTGTGAATCATTTCTTATTTTGAAAATCCTGTCTCATAATTCGAATAGTCAAGCGGTCAGTACAATAGGATTTCTGTGTCAGACCCTGAGCCCAGTTTTCAAAACAATGGGATTATAATCGCTACAATACCCAACCCATGCAAAATGATGTTGGTGACAAATAACAAATAAAACAATAACTTACGAAGTCGAAAGTACCCCTTCAAATCACAACACTGAAAATACACTGTATTGCAGTGCAGTGAATGAGATGTTCAGGCTGTGATGCCAGCTTGATCAACATCTGTGAAATGAGTACTCTGAATATATCAGCAACTTAATTTAAATGACTTTGGAATTATGCAGATTATTACTATTGAAACTAAACCAGCATTAACCCAGGGGTTTTGATAACGAAGGCTTATATCTCTATGCACTTTTAATACAAGATATCAGTTATGACCCAAGTTTTGGTTTGCAAAGTTTTTTTTTCCTGTTGTAAAATGGGTGAAAAATGAGACAACTATAGAAATAATTGTATTTGTCCTTTTTTCATTTTACAAAAATAAGCCTTGATTGGCTATACTGTAGATAATTGGCTATTATTATTATTATTATTATTATTATTATTATTATTATTATTATTATTATTATTATTATTATTATTAATAATAATAATAATAATAATAATAATAATAATAATTATTATTATTAATTATTTCTTAGACGCCCTTATCCAGGGCGACTTACAATTGTTACAAGATATCATATTTACATACAGTTACCCATTTATACAGTTGGGTTTTTACTGGAGCAATCTAGGTAAAGTACCTTGCTTAAGGGTACAGCAGCAGTGTCCACCACCTGGGATTGAACCCACGACCCTCCGGTCAAGAGTCCAGAGCCCTAACCACTACTCCACACTAAAGACATAGTGTACAGTTGTTTTCCCTTCAAGGCAGAATATTAATGGGTGCTTAATACTTTAAAATACTTTGAGATATATATTGATTACTGTAAACTAAAACATGTGTGTATATATGCATATGTAATTATACATGAAAAACTCTATGATTTAAATAGAAGTGCATTCATAAAAAGTCAAATAATTGTGAATCTTGGTTGCAAATATGTTATGTCCAATAATGTGTGTGTGTGTGTGTATGTGTGTGTGTGTATATATATATATATATATATATATATATATATATATATATATGTATGTGTGTGTGTGTGTGTGTGTATATATATATATGTGTATATATATATATATGTGTGTATATATATATATATATATATATATATATATATATATATATATATATATATATATATTTATTAGTATCTTAATTGGGTTTTTTCTAACTTTCTAATTGACAGCAATGTTGGTTCATAGGATCACTGCGAGAGCAAATGAGTAGGTAGCAGTGTACATACAGGTGCAAGAATGGAGTATACCAGATCTAGCAGGCATATATAAATAAATCACGTTACTGTACATGTGTTAGTTTTTAATATGAGGGAGTTTGATTCTATATCACGATTAATCAGTCATCCCTCTGCCCCTCCTCTTGCCCCATAGAGCATGTATTGTTAAAGATAATAGAAGAAGCCTGCTTAGAAATGTTTTATCCCAAAATGAAGTACTAAACTGGAGCCTTGTGAATATGACATTCGGCTACTGTTAGCTTCGTTTTCCGAATAGTTCTGCTATTGAACAGCTTCTGTTAAAAGCCTTGTTTTTCAGCTGTTAACAAGATGATTACGACAGTGTCTGTGGAGATTTGTGGAAAGAGCAAATTACTTGCTCAGGCTACTGAATTCTTTATGGCTCATTTCTAGTTAACAGCTGCACCGGATGTTAAAACTCTGAATCAGTGAAGACAGATCAATGTAGTGCTTTTGATTGCATGTTCAAAAGCATAATCTATTTGTTCCCATTTAAAATGGCTTGTAAATTTACTGGGTTGAAGTGACTTGATTGACTTTCCAGGCTTTATCCACACTGTTCAAGCACTGAATATAGATATCCTTGGTGATTATGGTTTATGCCACTTGTCATTTCAGGCACAGGATATTTGAGGGGTGTGGTTGGAGGGGCTATTCAAATGTGTTTTGCACAGCAATAGAGTAGAACGTTTGTTCAGATATATCCTTGTTAGTCATTTGCCTCCATGGAGATGTATTATTTCAACATATGGTGAATATTAACATATAACTTAATTTATGCAAAGCATTCATTTGTTGCAAAGATTGTTGCAAACATTAACACATTTTAACAGTAGTTGCAATCTGAAACCCACCATCAGAAATATACTTTCAATCCATTTTGTAGCAGCTTTTATAAGGGAGGGGTTTATATCAAGAACTCAGAGAGAACATACAGTACATTTGTCTTTTAAAGTCAACTGTATTGGCCATCGGTGCTTGAAGTCGATGGGACCTACCGAGATTCTGGTGTAATTGAAACCAAAAGGTATGAGAGGAGATGATGGAAACAGTCATGGACAACTTAGACAAGCCAGCTTAGTAAGTGTGTTTTAAATGTTAGTGATGTCCAGAAGCAATTCCTAGTTCAGCATCATCATTTTGTACGATTTAGGGAGAGTGGGGAATAGTTTAAAGCCTCTTCTTGGCTGTACAAAGTTGGATTCAATTTTGAGATGAACTAAAATACAGTATTCTTAAACAGGACAAAAAGAGCCAGTACATTTTGTATATGTTGTATTTTTTTTTTTTTTTGCTGGTTCCCTTTTTTACCAAATTGAATTTATATACCCTCCAGGTTATTAAATCACTGTGACCTCCACACTTAGTGGTGCCTTTGCTATTAACTGGGTCATTTAGCATAGAAGGCTGTAGAGAAATGAGAGACCACATTGAACAGACAGACCTACAAATGAGTAAATGTAGTCTGAGGTTGTGGTCCTGACCAGAATATAGCAATATACAGCAGCACATCCATGAATATCAAAGGTCATTTTGTATTGGTGAATGAGGAGAATGGTAGCGTTATACATTCCCCACGAGTTGCTACAACTGTTTAAATAACGTACCTTCAATCTTTACTTTTCATTGTTAACAGCCTGACCTTTACTCCTTTATAAATTTACTTTTCAAAATGTCTGCTCTAGTGCACTGAGGTTTGAGATCTGTTCTCTAAATCACTGCAGGAAGAGTGAGTTTAAAAAACAAACATAACAACAAGTGCTCTGGCTTTTCTGTTCTGTATCATGGATTGTTACTGCTTCTGTTCTGTATCATGGATCGTTACTGCTGTGTTACCTGTTTGACAATGTGTTCTATAATCCTTACACTATCAGTGCACTAGAACAGACTTTAAAGTTTATAAGTGTAAAAAGTTGTCAGGATGTTAACAATGAAAAGAAAAATGACAGGTACATTATTTTAAACAGTTGTAGCAAGAGACCAAAAAAATAAAAAATAAAAAATAAAAATAAACAGTTGTAGCAACAGGGGAAGTGAACAATAATGTGCCCTGAAGAAGTCGTTCCACTCGTATATTGATTGAGTTTGTCTTCCTGCTTCATTGTTGAGATACTAGGATTACCAAGACAAAAGCATTCTCTAATTTATGATGCATTTGCAAATTTGGATCTAACAATTGCAAGTACTATGAAAGCCGGTACTTTCTTTATTTAACTTTATCTATTTAAATTACCTCGTTAGTGGAACTACATCTTTTCCAGGGCCTTTGTTACTTTATATCTATGTGAAGTTAGATATGTTAGGAAAATTGAATTTTGTACCATCTGGTAATTTTTTTTATGTGCAAGAGAGAATGTACAGAAAATGTGCTATATATTGAATTTTTCTAGAAGCATGTTTGAATGATTGTTACCATTGTGGAAATGCACAGGTTCAACTAAATGTGCAAGTGTGAAGGGAGCTTTTATGTTTTTGTACACAACATTATTCTACGATTCTCTCCAATAAGTATTGCCTGTGTTGACCAGAAATTTCTCTGCCACTGTCTTTTTCTTGCCATATCCGTTATAGGGCGGCTCACACTCTGAATGTTCTCAACCAGTTGTACACATGCTTCACTTTCCTGTTTTGTAGCTCTGGGTTCATATTTTCCAGTTTCCATAGCATGTTGTCATTTAGCAAGTGAATGGATTTTGGCTGGCCATTAAATATACAAATGCTTACTGCCTCCCCTAAAATGTGCAATGGATCAGTACTACTTAATTAAAATTAGGTGATTTACAAGTTGTTCATTGGTAGCTGTGACAGGAGCTGTTTGTTCTCTTTTGGATGAGCCATTGAAAGAATGGTCTGCCAGACCTTGGCGTACACATACTGAAGCTGAAACACTTCCAGTGAGGTGGTTTACTTGCATAAAGCTTACTAGAACTGATGGAAGCAAGGTTATATCCCAACCACTTCAATGAAACAACACTGTTTTTATCCCACTTGAATACCAATGGTGGGAGTTGCCATTCCAATAGGCACTTGAAATGTATGGTGTTCTACTGTGTCTGTAGAAAAATAAAGCTACTTTTGAGATTAGAAAGGGAATGTCGGTGAGCGACTGTAGAAGTGTTAATATGGCTGAAGTGATTTACAGTACTTCTCCAGAAGATCACACTCCTCAAATAATATACATGGAAATCATGCTGTGACTGTACAGTAACACTGAGAAAGATGTCTAGATACTCTAAAAATGGATATTCACAAGGACAGAATTTCTGTTATAGTGTAACAGATATAGTAAGACTCTTACCATGAGGTTAAAGTGCTGGTGAACACCCATTGGCTTGTATGTCATTCTCACTGCACCTATGCATTTGAACACATCAAAGCACATATAAACACCTACAACGTCTGCAATAGCCAACAGTAATTTTATGTTTTCTTACCTTGGTGGTAAAAAATAAATGTCAGAATACCATGGGGGGAGCAATATGTGTTTCATGGAATCTCTAGTTTAATAAAAGCAGCATTGTTGCAATGGAGCACAAATTGTTCCACTACACTGCAATACATGACTGCCCATTGATAATCAGATATTATCGCCTGGTCAATGATAATCATTTATATATTTAATGACTGATAGAGCATATTAAGCACAAGAGTAACATTCTCGTGTGCACTGTAAAGCTCAGAATCATCTCAACACCACCAGAATCACATCACACATGTACCTTTTGAAATGGGGTTCAGAATAGATCAACAGCATTACTCCTCAACTTGCATTGGGCCCTGGTCTACTTCTTGGCTTACATTTCAGTGGGTTTGCAGAGATAGACTTTAAGGTGCAATGCGTTACTGTAATATCTGTGTAAACATATATAGCCTTAAGTATTTTCTTCTTAGTCAGTTCTTCTATGTTGTCAAAATGTTTTGCAACCACCTGCTCAAACCCTTTCCTTTCCCCACAATCCAGTGTTTAAAAATGCTAGGTTATCCATAATTTGCGATTTGCTGCGTGTTTTGTGTCGGTAAGTGCATAGCTGGTATTTGGAACATACAGTGTCTTTATACAGGGTAGATGTCCGTCCACACCAAATAGACCAATGGTTCATAACTCCCTATCTCTGAATGCTTTTGTTTTTCATAAAGTATGTTTATTTTATTTTTAATATTAGCTCTGTTAGGTGTGACTTATTTTTGGCCATCATAAATGTAGGCTATTACAAGGCAATATAATTTGAGTTGTGTTCCAATATTCAGAGGTTACATTCAAAATACTTCTGTGCCCCCTGTGAGAAATGAAAAGCATAATATCCAGTGACAGGGCTATAATACAGGCATTTCTTTGGTGTGTATATTCAATGGCCAATGCATTCATGTATTCCAACCTAAGCTTTCACACCGAGTTTTGCATGCAGTTACTGAGTCCTGACATGCCTGCATCAAACTGTAAAGTGTAGAAACTTTTATTTATTTATTTATTTATTTATTTATTTATTTATTTATTTATTTCTCAATCTCAGCATGTTTCTTGAGCAGTTTGAGGGTATGAACTGCATGACAAGTTTTTAAAGCCACTTCACAGAGCTATTTTTAAAATTGTACAGATAGGACTTATGTCGGTTCTACATGCATGTATTTCCAGCAACATCCATACCATAAAGTACCAGCAGTAAAAATAGAGCTGTGTGCCTAAAAAAAAAAAAAATAAACATTTCTGTCATTTTTTTTGTTTCAAGCAGCTAGTTGGAAACTAAATACTGTACATAAATTCAACAGAGATGCATCTACTTTTACAAGACAGAAATGGGACATTTCCCAGGGGTACTTCCAAAGTTGTCTCCACTGGTGCCCAAACAAAGCTCAGCTTTTACAGATGTAAGGCATACTGTACTTAACTGTAGGTATTGTATATAGACATTTTAGCTGAAAGGATAAAGTTATTGTGACAAGTAATCTTTGACTTGTTTCCTCTGTTAATTTGGACCCTTTTACAGTACAGTTGGATGCCAGATTAATTTATTTAATGCACAATGGCAATTAAAAGCATGCACCACATTAATTTATATTGTGATTATTACCTGTGCTTTACATTTAGCCTTCTTTGTGTGTGTGTGTGTGTGTATATATATATATATATATATATATATATATATATATATATATATATATATATATATATATATATATACACTACCGGTCAAAAGTTTTAGAACACCTCAATTTTTCCAGTTTTTATTGAAATTTACGCAGTTTAATGTCTCAATGTACTCTGAAATTAAAGCATAGAACAAATAAACAATTGGAGATAAAAAAGAAATCATGGAATCATTTTGTTTAACAAAATTTAATCTAAATTTTTGACTCAAAGTAGTCACCTTTTGCAGATATAACAGCCGAACACACTTGTGGCATTCTTTCTACAATGGAAATCAAATATTGTTTGGAAAGTTCTTCCCAACACTGTTGCAGAAGTTCCCACAAATGTGTCGCACTTGTAGGTTGCTTTGCTTTCACCCTTCTGTCCAGTTCATCCCAAACCAGCTCGATGGGGTTTAAGTCTGGAGACTGTGCTGGCCATTCCATGATTTGAAGCCTACCGTCTTGTTCTTTTCTTCTAAGGTAGTTCTGACATAGCCTGGTCATTATCTTGCTGTAGGATGAACCCCTGACCAACTAGGCGTATACCAGAGGGTATTGCATGGCGCTGCAAAATGCTGTGGTGGCAGTTTTGGTTCAGGGTGCCACTCACTCTGTGCAAGTCGCCGACTGGATCCAGCAAAAGAGCCCCAGACCATCACGCTTCCTCCTCCATGTTTGACAGTTGGTGTCACACACCGAGGAACCATCCTTTCGCCTACTCGACGGCGTACAAAAACCCTGCGTGATGAACCGAAGATTTCAAATTTTGATTCATCGGTCCATAAGACCTTCTTCCAGTCTTCAGTAGTCCACTGGCGGTGCTTCATGGCCCAGGCAAGCCTCTTTTTCTCATTTTGCCATCTCAGCAATGGCTTTCTTGCTGCCACTCGACCTGTCAAACCTGCAGCTCGAAGTCTTCTCTTCACAGTTGAAACTGAGACTTGCTTACTTCGACCAGTGTTAAGCTGTGCTTGAAGCTGTTGTCCTGTGAGCCGCCTATCACGCAAGCTGTTGACTCTCAGAAACTTGTCTTCTGATTCTGTTGTGGCTTTGGGTCTGCCAGACCTCTTCCTGTCAGAGTTTCCTCCAGTTTCCAAGTGCCTTTTGATGGTGTAGGAAACTGTACTCACTGACACCTTGGCTTTCTTTGCAATTTCTCTAAAGGAAAGACCTACACTTTTAAGGGTTATAATGGTCTGTCTGTCTTCCTTTGTTAATTGCCTTTTTCTCGCCATTATGAGAGCAATATACTACTTCCTGCAGTACAATACTGTCCAAATAATGCTTTAAGAGGGTGTAGTAACACAGTCTGTTCCAACACTGCTTTTATATAGACAGAGGGTTTGTAAGTAATCAACAAAAGTTGGGACACCTGTAGGAATTGTTAGCATCAACTTTCAAGGCTTAATTTACTTCCATTGCTGCAGAACAGCTGTAAGTTGTTAAGCCATTACTTGTTCCCTGAAAAAGGCCTTTTTGTATAACTCTGAAATGTACATTATTTTTCAGTTTTTGGTAACCTAAACTTTTTTTTTTTTAACCTCTGGCAGTTTACCGCTTACCATTGTACCATTTCAGGTTATTCACTGGACTTGAACTGCTTAAATTTCAATAAAAACTGGAAAAACGGGGGTGTTCTAAAACTTTTGACCGGTAGTGTGTGTGTTTGTATGTGTATATATATATATATATATAAGAGAGAGAGAGAGAGTGTGTGTGTGTATAAAAAATATAGATATATATAGATATATACAGATATATACAGACGTGCTCAAATTTGTTGGTACCCTTACAGCTCATTGAAATAATGCTTCATTCCTCCTGAAAAGTGATGAAATTAAAAGCTATTTTATCATGTATACTTGCATGCCTTTGGTATGTCATAGAATAAAGCAAAGAAGCTGTGAAAAGAGATGAGTTATTGCTTATTCTACAAAGATATTCTAAAATGGCCTGGACACATTTGTTGGTACCCCTTAGAAAAGGTAATAAATAATTGGATTATAGTGATATTTCAAACTAATTAGTTTCTTTAATTAGTATCACACATGTCTCCAATCTTGTAATCAGTCATTCAGCCTATTTAAATGGAGAAAAGTAGTCACTGTGCTGTTTGGTATCATTGTGTGCACCGCACTGAACATGGACCAGAGAAAGCAAAGAAGAGAGTTGTCTGAGGAGATCAGAAAGAAAATAATAGACAAGCATGGTAAAGGTAAAGGCTACAAGACCATTTCCAAGCAGCTTGATGTTCCTGTGACAACAGTTGCAAATATTATTAAGAAGTTTTAAGGTCCATGGAACTGTAGCCAACCTCCCTGGGCGCGGCCGCAAGAGGAAAATCGACCCCAGATTGAACAGAAGGATAGTGCAAATGGTAGAAAAAGAACCAGGGATAACTGCCAAAGAGATACAAGCTGAACTCCAAGGTGAAGGTACGTCAGTTTCTGATCGCACCATCCGTCGCTTTTTGAGCGAAAGTGGGCTCCATGGAAGAAGACCCAGGAGGACTCCACTTCTGAAAGAAAAACATAAAAAAGCCAGACTGGAATTTGCTAAAATGCATATTGACAAGCCACAATCCTTCTGGGAGAATGTCCTTTGGACAGATGAGTCAAAACTGGAGCTTTTTGGCAAGTCACATCAGCTCTATGTTAACAGACGAAAAAATGAAACTTACCTACAAAAGAACACCATACCTACAGTGAAACATGGAGGAGGCTCGGTTATGTTTTGGGACTGCTTTGCTGCGCCTGGCACAGGGTGCCTTGAATCTGTGCAGGGCACAATGTAATCTCAAGACTATCAAGGCATTCTGGAGCGAAACGTACTGCCCAGTGTCAGAAAGCTCTGTCTCAGTCGCAGGTCATGGGTCCTCCAACAGGATAATGACCCAAAACACACAGCTTTGATTGCAGTGATTGCCTCTAAAGGTTGTGCAACAAAATATTAGGTTAGCGGTCCCATCATTTTTGTCCATGCCATTTTCATTTGTTTTCTTATTTACAATATTATGTTGAATAAAAAATCAAAAGCAAAGTCTGATTTCTATTAAATATGGAATAAACGATGGTGGATGCCAATTACTTTTGTCAGTTTCAAGTCATTTCAGAGAAAATTGTGCATTCTTCGTTTTTTGTGGAGGGGTACCAACAAATTTGAGCACGTCTGTGTGTGTATGTATGTGTGTATATATATATATATATATATATATATATATATATATATATATAATATTAATATAGATAGATAGATAGTTAAAAGGTTATAAAAAGTTCCTACTGTAATACTAAACTTGGTGGGAATTTCTAGACAAGTTTAAAACGTACAAACCCAATGAATAATTTTTAACTTGACAAGTCTAATTATAAGCTAACCAGATAGTGTATGCTACTATGCTGCCTGTAAATTCACAAATGCATAGAAATAAAGATGGGTTTGTGTGCTACTTCAATGCATGAATATTCACAGTTTAGAGGTAACAGCTGACAGAAAAAGCAACTTAATTAATTTACACTCACTAGGTAACCACCTAGACACCTGTGATTTCAGCTAGACTGGGAAATGATAAAGACCTCTGTGTCCTTACATGCTCTTAGTGGCCCAGACTCGCATTATTGAGCGGGCACCTATAGTTAAGTATACTGCACTCTACCGTTTCTACATAATCCTACATCCTGTCCTGTTTCTGCTGTATCTTTTGTAATTCAACACAAGGATCAGCTGTGCATAATTAAGTGCAGACCCCTCTGTTGGGCTAGTGGACTAAACAGCCACACTGTGACACCACAAATAGTTTACTTACCAGGCAACTACCACCGTCCAGAAAACGAATGCAGTACATAACAACTCACTGAAGAGATTTGAAATTACCTGTGCATCATGCTTCTTAGTCTGACAGTTTAGATTTTCCCTGGAAGACGTATTGTAATACCTGTTCCTGGGGGTGATTTGTAATATTCAAAACCATTTAATCTTGGACTAGATTTATAAGGCTAGCATGATATGTAGTGTAGTGAGTGAGCTTGCTTCAGGTATTTGGAAGGTTAGTGCACACACTCAGCCTGCATCCTAACTTTGAACCCGCGTATACATTTCTTAATTTCAACTACAAAATGTATCTATTTTTTATTCCTGTTGAAATACAGATTAAATGTGTTTAAGTGTTGTTTTAAGCTTGCTAATGTTTTACGTTTTTTATCTTTTATGAGGAATAATGTCAATCAGAAGAAAAAAAGAAAACATTTCCATAGCACATTTAAATATACTCTTAAGAACATAAGAAAGTTTACAAACGAGAGGAGGCTATTCGGCCCATCTTGCTCGTTTGGTTGTTGGTAGCTTATTGATCCCATAATCATATCAAGCAGCTTCTTGAAGGATCCCAGGGTGTCGGCTTCAACAACATTACTGGGGAGTTGGTTCCAGACTCCCACAATATCCCACGATTTTACTCCTGTGTAAAAAAGTGCCTCCTATTTTCTGTTCTGAATGCCCCTTTTATCTAATCTCCACTTGTGATCCCTGGTCCTTGTTTCTTTTTTCAGGTCGAATAAGTCCCCCGGGTCGACATTGTCAATACCCTTTAGAATTTGGAATGCTTGAATCAGGTCACTGCATAGTCTTCATTGTTCAAGCCTGAATAGATTAAATTATTTTAGCCTGTCTGGATATGAAATGCCTTTTAAACCCAGACTAATTCTGGTCACTCTTCTTTGCACTGTTTCTAGAGCAGTGTAGTGAATTAGGTATACAAGTATCATTGATAGTTTGCACTCGAATTCCCTTAGTCAATAACCGACATTCACACAACATGTCAGAAATATCAAATAATAGTTTATTTAAAAATAAAAAGGGGTGCAAAACTAGGGCTCCCGAGTGGCGCATCCAGTAAAGGCGCTCCACGTGGAGTGCAGGATGCGCTCTATAGTCTGGACGTCGCGAGTGCGAGTCCAGGCTATTCCTTTGCCGACCGAGGACGGGACCTTCCAGGGGGCGGCGCTCAATTTGGCCGAGCACCGCCCGGGGGGAGGGAGGGTTAGGTCGGCCAGGGTGTCCTCGGCTCACCGCACACCAGCGACCCCTGTAGTCTGGCCGGGTGCCTGCGGGCTTGCCTGTAAGATGCCCGAGAGCTGCGTTGTCCTCCGACGCTGCACCTCTTGGGTGGCTGTTTGGTGAGTCTGCAGTGTGAAAAAAAGCGGTCGGCTGACGGCACACACTTCGGAGGACAGTGTGTGTTCGTCTTCGCCCTCCCAAGTCAGTGCAGGGGTAGTAGCAGTGAGCTGAGCCTAAAAATAATTGGCCATTTCCAAATTGGGGTGAAAATAATAAAAATAATCGGCAATGACTAAAAAAAAAAAGGGGGGGGTGCAAAACTAATCTAATATTATAGAAAAGAAAGGCTATTGGTTAGAGATATGTGTCATTAGTGTACAGTTCATTGATTCCATAGTCAAACGATTACAACGTCCATAACATCATTAGCATACATGGTTAATATACTAATATTAAATATGGCTTATCACACAGTGTGTCTAGAATTTTCAATATCCATTTCTCGTTGTAATCGATCATGTCAATATGCACAAGAATTAATTCAACTTCTCATTCAGAACGGAATCCAACATTCCAGTATCTAATATAGCAAATTAGTTTTACCATCTTAATTTAGTTTAGACGTTATGTACCAAACTAATATGTTATCAACCTCAATTGATGATGTATTCAAATTAACTCAGAAATGGGGCAATGATCAAATTCTCTGCATTTGTTAGTTTGGTTATTTTGGGCTGAGCCCGTCCACGTGGGGTGTTTCTCATTGGTTGTTCTCGTTCAGAGACAGCCCATTGTTCTTAATTGGTCCATGGCTTCGCCCCCTGTCAGCTGTATTTATGAGGGGTACTGTTCTCTGTCCGAGGTGTCAAAGTATACTCAAAACTGTCTGGCTTGCCTTCTGCAAGATACTGCTGGCGCCTAAATGATTCATTAAATGATAGGAAAAGATAAAACACTTGTCCAGCAGTTAGTGTACGACTCTTTCTAAAAGCATTCTTTGTCAGTGGGGGAGTTTGTGAGCAGAAACTGAGAAGACACAGAGAATGGCTTAAGACCCCCCTTTGTATATTTCAATTCTTTTAATTTCATACACAGAATGATATTATGACCCACTCTGACGCTACGGCAGCAATATCCTTTTTGTAGCGAGGTGACCAGAACTGAACACAATATTCTAGATGAGGTCTTACTAATGCATTGTAAAGTTTTAACATTAGTTCCCTTGATTTAAATTCAACACTTTTCACTATATATCCGAGCATCTTTTTCGGCATTTTTATAGCTTCCCCATATTGTCTAGATGAAGGCATTTCTGAGTCAATATAAACTCCTAGGTCTTTTTCATAGATTCCTTCTTCAATTTCAGTATCTCCCATAAGATATTTATAATGCACATTTTTATTGTCTGCGTGCAGTACCTTACACATTTCTCTATTAAAAGTAAGTTGCCATGTGTCTGCCCAGTTCTGAATGCTGTCTATATCATTTTGAATGACCTTTGCTGCTGCAACGGTGTTTGCCACTCCTCCTATTTTTGTGTCGTCTGCAAATTTAACAAGTTTGCTTACTATACCAGATTCTAAGTCACTAATGTAGATTAGGAAGAGCAGAGGACCTAATACTGATCCCTGTGGTACTCCACTGGTTACCTCGCTCCATTTTGATGTTTCTCCTCTAATCAGTACTTTTCTGTTTTCTACATGTTAACCGCTCTCTAATCCATGTGCATGCATTTCCTTGAATCCCTGCTGCGTTCAGTTTGAGAATTAATCCGTTATGCGGGACTGTGTCAAAAGCTTTCTGGAAATCTAAATAAACCATGGCATATGCTTTGCAATTATCCATTGTCGATGTTGCATCCTCAAAAAAATCACGCAGGTTAGTTAGACACGATCTCCCTTTCCTAAAACCTTAGGATGCTTGCTCTGCACCCCTGTTGTTAAGATAATTATTTGGTTGTATCAAAGTAAGAACGGGTTGCACAACAGTAATTTATATTCTAGAATCAGGGAATTTATGCAGCCCCATATTTAAAAAATTGCAATCAAATGTTTTTTTTTGTTTTTTTTTATACATTAAATCAATTAATTCAGGGATTATTTTACCTGGCTGATCTTTACTTTCCTTGTAAACAGACTATGCTTGGGGGAACGGGGTAGCGAATGTTCCCTGGGGCGCCCTGGTAGATGTTTTTCCTGCCTCCTTGGTCTTGGGTAGAAAAGCTTGTACTATTTTGCTGCGAGGTCTAATGATTTGTTGTTCTCAGGAGAACATTGACCCACTTTAGTACAGAATAATTAGCTTCTCAGCTATTCATTTGCTTCTATCAAGCAGACATAAGTGTACAGGGAAACCTATTATTTACAGACAGCTATAAATTTCACGTAATTTGTTTTTGCTGTTTTGAAGACTTCTAAGAATCGCAGGCATCGTTGCAATATAGTAGGCAAGATTTAAAGGTGAACACCAAGGCATTTGCTAAAGGCTACCACATGAGCTGCTTTTATGTTTACTATAGCATTCACAGTGGCTGCATAACTAATCACAAGCTTAGCTGCTACCGAGAATGATTTAAATTAGGCTGGCTGGCAGAGAGGTGGATATTGGTACAACCTGCAGTATTGCAGAGATACAAGCAAGAAGTCAAATGAATTCTCATTCTTTTGGTTAACTCTTTTTCAGTCCTAAATAACCTTACAAAAAGACTGCCACAGGATAACATATCAAATGGTTTCAGTGTTGTACAACGAAATCAGGAAAAATGGGCATAGATCCATAAGAGCATATTAGATTAGTGTACTCGTCTCCTGTTTTTCAATGGACTTGCTTTTCCTTCCCTTTACTGCTAGAGCAGTGTTTTACTGCATTGTTGCTCATTTTACACAGTGTTTATACATCAAGATGTTTGTGTGTGGATTCCTTGCAGCTTATTAATTCAGAACTGTTTCATATTGCAGTGCATCATGGAACTGTAATGTCAGTTTAAAAACAAGTCTACATGCTGTTCATCTTGAAGACATCATTCCATACAACACCAGGGGATAGTAGCATGGCTGTAAACTATGAGTATTGTGCAGTATCATTGATAGTTTGCATTTATTCCTGTCGTCTAATAAATGAGGATTAAAAACTCAACGATATAATATGATCTAAGCTGAGTAAATATCATCTTCATTAGTGGTGAGCTTCCATGCTGCAGTATAGTTCTTTTGCTTTCATTTGATTTGCTGTAGCACTAAGTATGTATGTATACATAACAACAATTACAAAAACAGTTAATCTTGTAAACTAGGTGAAATTCACACTAACAATTTTTCCAATAAGCATTCTTCGGGAGATATCATTTAGAAAGCACTGAAACATTTGTAAGAACTTGATGATCTCCTGTTCTCTTCCTCTGTCCACTGAAGGAAGGCCTGTTATATTTTAACTTCTGATTCTAGATTACTGATTACAAGACCACCTTAGCTTTATTTTTTTTATCCCCAAGCTGACAGCTATGGCCAAACTTTTTGCATCAACTTATAGAATTAACTAATTTTTGCTTCATAAAGTCGAATGAAACCTGCTGCATAATGTTTCATGAACATGTTGAATTACACACCGCTTTGTAACTTTCCACTGGCACAAAATTAAAAATGTTACATTTCAAAATCTAACACGAAATACTATACTACTACTATCCGGTAGACTTTTGCGATATCATTTTGTAGTTTGTTTGATTTACATGATGTTAAATAAAATATCTAAATTATTTTTTTTGTTTGTTTTATATATATAATTCATACAAATAAATAAATAAGTGATGTCTCCAATCCTAAAATTCTAGGTTTTCTTAATTTGTTAACTATTGAATGCCATCTTTAACCAAGAGAGTACATATATATGAAAGATGGATCTCTTTGAAAAAGGGAGCTGAGAGCAAACACTCAGTAGATCTGTCATGGTAAATATATCAAAGTATGAACAATAATAATGTAAAATAGATCCAAAATGGCAGCTGAAACCCTTTAATTCCAAGCGTGTTTGTTTATTGCTCAGAATTCTTACGTTTCCAGAAAACACAGAATGAGCTCTCTGTAACCAAATATTAAAATACAGTTGCATTACATTTAGAAAGAATTGCAGCAGGAAATGTCATTTCAACAGGTGTTTTTACGTGCATGCTGTACTGTTTCACATTTGTCTGTATTTCCATGGCATTCTCTGTATTTTAAAATATCTATTTTTTTCTTTCTAGCATGACTCATAGATTGGGCTAAGCCAAGGTGTGAGTGTGTGTAAAACTGTGGGCCACTGTTGCACTACTTGTCCAGCAGTTAAGCAAAATATGGCAACATTTGTTTTAGATAACCTAGCTCATGTACCCTTTTTTACAGGTTGTGTAATTTCTCTCCTGTATAGCTTTGTTTCTGCATATCATTTGCATACTCTATCTTATTGCCTCTTACATAACACCTGCAAAGGCCAAGTATATTTAACAGCTGTAGCAGAAATGTCCTGTTATTTAGTGTCTGAACAAAAGTATTGAATGTTATTGTCTTAATCTTCCCTGTGTGTGTGTGTGTGTGTGTGTGTGTGTGTGCGCCCCTTCTTTTTCCTGGTTTTGCAGTGTTATGGTGTTTTTTTGTTTTTTTATTTCTTTCTACTCTTCCACCTTTTAGGATTTTTTTTTTTTTAAATCTTATTTGTTTGCTTTAATTATGAAACGTGTTGATTCCAGTTTTGTTTCTGTTGTTTGTTGCTTGCATTTAGCCCGTAACTTACTTTTATTTTATGTTAATCAAATACTGAGCCTGCTTATGTCATGTAATAAGATACAATACAATTGTTGATGTTTCTTTTTTTTTCTTTCATTTAAAAAAAAAAAAACAAAAAAAATCTCTTGATCGGAACGTGGCAATGTCTGTCTTTTCTGTTCTACAGAAATGTTGAAGGAGCTGAACCAGCAGCGCAGAGCGAAAGAGTTTACAGACCTGAAAATTATTGTTGAAGGCAAAGAGTTTGAAGTCCACCAAAATGTTCTAGCTTCCTGCAGTTTGTATTTCAAGGACCTGGTTAAAAGGTTTGCCTTCCTCCCAGCTGTTGATCTGGTCTGTTCTTTCGTAGGGCGCATTTGTGTCGCTTTTTCCCCCCCTCTTTTGCAGGTGTCTGAAGACTGAGTCTCCTGTCACAGAGCCAGTAGCCATCCCTTCTACCACTCAAATGAATGTATTTCTAAATGGAACAAATCCACCCTTGTCTTACCTTTTCATCTCCGTAGAATAAGTTTAACGGGTTTCAGTACTTGTGGAAGAGATGTTCCATGACTGGGGATCTATGTACAGTACATACAGTAGGAGACTTGACATGTATTTTGCAATTTTTTGTTCTCATTTTCATGTATTACTTATAGTATTCTGTGTCAAAAGCGGTAGGGAGGCTAAAACAAAAAAAAAAAAAGTGATAATTAAATATTGGCTTTAAAATATGTTTAACACTTTCCCCTACCTGTAACTGTTGTAGTAAAGGCTGATTTAAAGTTCTAAGACACATGTCGCTTTTACAGTCTGTTTTGTAGAGCTTACTGCTGCAGGTTCATTTAAGTTGCTACACTGCAACATCAAAACTGTTAGTAAATGGGAAAGTGTTAACACTAGAATAGAGTACACGCAAGAAGTAGCTATTGTACTTTCTTGCAATTTGATGTACGCTAATGGATTCATAGCAATGCAGTCATATATATAGTAAGCTGTTCTGCCTTTATTTCTTCAAGTCACTGGTCGATGTCCAGTTTTAACTGAGCTTTTTCATTCTTTGCAATTCCCTGTCTGTTTGTTTTTCGTGTTTTTTAATTTGTTTTTTCTGCCCCCCCCCCCATTTAAAATTAACAAATGGGAATGTGCATCTTTGTTTGTTTGTAGTCCCTTGACAGCATAAGAAAAACCCTTTAGGTCACTTAAATATTCTTTATGTCTTGTACTGCATATTGGATAGAAAACAAATGTTTGTTTTTTTTCTTCATATCATTACAACCTTATTCTGTGGCATGCAGTTGTTATGTTTTCAGTTGTTGTTTTTATTTATTTTCTTTTTCTGCTCATTTGCTTACATAACACACCATTTTCCTTGACGTCTATTTCTGAACAGGACTGGAGCATTGACCACTTACTTGCCTGCCTGTATCCAAATTAACCTGGGTCTAAATGCATTTTGTCCACAGGATGCCACTTAGAACAGGAACACAAGCTGAGTGGTTTTCAGCACAATTCACAGCAACCGCTGCACCAACTGTAATGTATATTTCTTGAGATCTTTCTTCTGAATTTAGGCTTGGCTGCCAGAGCTAGAGGCAGCTCTTTAGTTTTTTTTGTTTGTCTTTCTTTCTAAAAACAAACTTCATAACAACATTCACCTCAAAATATCCCAAAGCACTTTACAATGGTGATATAAGTAAGAAAATAACAGGCCAGAGGTTGGTGGTTTTTTTTTTTTATTTTATTTTTTTTATTTTTTTTTTTTTATTAAGAATTGTTCCCTGTTTTGAATCAAGCAAGGTTGGGAGTTCAGTTAATTTCCTGATGTTGAAGCCTTTATCATTAGTGCAAGCAGTCAGATGAAAAGATATTATTGAATAGCAGCCTGTTATTATTGAAACCACAATTCTACTGTTCACTGGTCTTCAGAATAATATCAGTAAAAGTGCCCCAATTAGTATGTCGTATTCAAATATGTGTGGTGCCTGGAACATCCACTGCTAATCATGGGGTTTCTGTATTTCTGAGCTGGAGCTTTTGCAGCTTTGTATTTTGTGTTTTAGTACACCATCTACAGGTTTTCCATCAGCAGCAGCAACCCTGTGTCACTCAGTTTATCTGAATTTGCTCATTGGAGGGTGGGGGGGGGGTATTACGGTTTAGAACAGTGGTTCTCAACCCTGGTTCTCAAGTACCCTCAACGCTGCCTCGGGTACTGTAGTCTGAAATGACAAAAATACCTTACACTTATTTACCGTCTCACCAGAAGTTGCACGACAGTTTCAAAAATGGCAAATGAAAAAGGGATCTGTGTGATATGTGAGAATAATATATTTTAAAAAAAATCAACACAGCAGCTCTTGAGCCACTATTTTAAAAGTTTTAGACAGCAAAAAGTTAACAAACCAGATTAAGTGCGTGCGCACGCACATAATCTTCCACATCTCTTGGAAGTCCATATGGATCAAAAACGCGTTATTCTGCTTTAGGGCAAGTCAGAATCTCATGGGACAAAAAGGCAAGCACTGAAATGCCTCGCTTAAACAGTGCCCAACTTGCTGGAAATGTTGTGTAGTGATTTTTATATAGATTTTATATATTATATATTTTCTGTTACAACTTTGTTATGTGGAATGTAATAACGAGAACCAAAACAGTTCCCCTTTGTTTTACAGCATCATTTCCACGTTTGTTTTATTTGAAGTGTTTAAAGTTAAATTTCAGTTTTCATTTGCTTGTTCAGCTACAAAGCGCCACAAGTAAACCTCATGTTATTACGTTATGAAAACGTGTCTATTGACCACTGTTTACTGTGAAGAAATGGCAAGGAATAAAAAAAATATAATAATAATAATAAAATGCAGTGTCAACCATATTTACTATTTGTTTTGGGAATAAACAAAACAACGTTTAACTTGAACTGCTATTTGGCATCCTTTTGGTTTGTAGTTAATTCACTGGCGTAGAGTAAGGCCTACACAACGTATTCTTCACTCCTGGGATATTTTTCTATTTTAACACGTTACATATTGTAACGTTTTGCTGTAAAATAAAGGCGCACACACAGGGGGCCACGGCCCCTGCCCCAGCTGCTATGCTGTCCCTGCCTGCGTTCTGAGCGATATACAGAAATCTTGAAATTTCCCAATGTTTCTGCCCAAGTTACTAAATGCTGAAACACATGTTCTTTGTCTTTATTCCCTTGGAATAGCAGACCCTATTAGAACAGTATTTGTGTTATGTTGATCCCTTGTTTTCTAATCAGGCCATTGTTAGCCTATCGCAAACAGAATATAAAAAAAGTTGTTTATATTTGACAGGAAAAAACAGTCAAATGAAACTCACCAGTAGCTTACTTCTGTAAAAGACACATTTGATGTGCTGAAGAACAGGAGGGACATGTTCTTTTTAATCAAATATTTAGCAAATAGAAGAGTAAAATTGGTTTTAACTTAACAAAACAAAGTTGTTAGTTCAGAGAGCTGTTAGAGCCATTGTTGGCTACTTTGAGTTGGAAAAGACCAAGGTGCTGACATTAAAATCCATTGTTTCCTTCCATGATGTCACTGCTAGTTCTTACAGCTCCTGTGATAAATTGTCTTGATGTGGACTTATTAAGCTGTTTGGCCCCGCAGTCCTCAGGGAGAGCAATATAAATCATATTGTTGTATTTGGCCAAGTGATGGTGTTATGTAGTTTAAGTTCAGCCATCGGCTCCTAGAAACTGATTACAGATGTTGAGCATATATTACAGTAAGCAAAAACATAAATGTACTGTATACTGTTACATCACACACAGAACTGCCAAGTAATGTGGATCAGGAGCTCGCATTGAATACATGCAAAATAGGAGGCTGTGTGGTCCAGTGGTTAAAGAAAAGGGCTTGTAACCAGGAGGTCCCCGGTTCAAATCCCACCTCAGCCACTAACTCATTGTGTGACCCTGAGCAAGTCACTCAACCTCCTTGTGCTCAGTCTTTCGGGTGAGACGTAATTGTAAGTGACTCTGCAGCTGATGCATAGTTCACACACCCCAGTCTCTGTAAGTCGCCTTGGATAGAGGCGTCTGCTAAATAAATAAATAAATAATAAATAGTCTCTCTGCGTTTTAGACCAGCAGCAATATCGCACTTGGCCCACCAAGGGTGCACCTGCATGCCTGGATCCAGTGAATCAGTGGGAGGCATGAGAATCAATTAAGAAGGTTGCCATTTCAAAATGTCATATGAAAAACCTTGGTCTCCTGCAGTCAAGCTGTGAAATTATATGTGAACCTTCTTGAACCATCTTGGGGTGGCTGTCAAAAGTGATGCCAGTTTCAGTCCTTTATACTTTAAGTTTTTTAATGAAATACAGTGAACTTTTCTTGGAAACGTGACGCGTCATGTAATAGAATCGTAGTTCTTTACAGTTTTGTTAAATAGCCATTGCTGCTACTTTTGTAAGTGCAGTAGTGGAGTTAACAGTAGTAGAGTCAGGTAAAATTAAAGAAAAGTTGTAGTAATATGTTCATTTAAAAAAAAAAAAAATTAAATAGCTGAATAATATGTGCATCTGTGTGCTATATTCATTTTCTTGATCCGTGTGTTTGTATTGTTTCTAATGCGATTTTTTTAAAGTAAGCAGTCCAAGGACAAGGATGTTTTGCCTCCCATCACTTGGCACGGTAATCAGCTCAGTTTCTTTGTTTTATTTTATAAGCGTATAATCGTTACGATTAGTCATCTTGATCTGACAGGGTAGCTCAGAGGGGCAAATTGTACTGTGCCTCTGATAAACAAATGAATAAATGAGATTGCTAATTACAGTAGTGAGAAGAAACCATCTGTTATTTTCAAACAGGACCGAGCCAGTAATCTCCGTAGTACCCTGTCAGGCAGGTACTGTCTATCTCAGAATCAAACACCAATGGCAGTTAAATATACAAATATTTTATTTAAACTAATCCTATTTATGATCTTGCATTTAACAGAAAAGCCAGTAAAAGGTGGCAGTTCCGAAGATATACCAATGAAACGTACTGTAGGTAGCATAACACATTTTTGTTTCTACAACCACTGAAAAGATATTATTTACCCTTAAAGCAGATTTTCTTTTCTTCTCATCTCCCAATAAACTTGATGTTGCTCCCGCTAAGCTAAATGTAAATTAGCTTTTTGTTACACTCTGCTGTTCACAGCAAGATTGAGAGCATGCCAACGTTTGTCAGATGGCCAAAACAAAAGCTATAGCTTTTAAGGGTAAAGTCTCTAAATACAGCACTTGGCTTTTTAAACCACCAGCAAACCTGTAATAAAAAGATCACCAGTAACAGCACCGATATCGCAGCAGACAGATACTGTATCTCTTGTTCACGATGCTTTTGCTCAGCCGTCAGCAATCCTAAAAGCAGGCTGACGTGTCTGATTTACTAAAGCCGTGATTGTGTGACAGTACTGTACAAAGAGTTTTAAAAAGCAGTTGCCAAACAGAGTGTAAGGGAAAAGTAATAGATTGGAGCCACTGTGTAACTACAACTACATTTAGTGCAGCTGACTCTTCTGCTTGCCCCCCACAAAGTCTTAAGCCTCTTCCATGCCAAGGGCGCTCGACAAAGACTTGCATGAATAATCCAGCTGCTGGATACTCCTGATAAACCAGCCGAGGTTTGCTACTCATATTGTCTCTGAGCCCCTACTACTTGTGTCTCTCTCTCACTGTCATCTGCGGTAAACAGATTACATTATACAGGAAGCTACAGTGCTGGAACTTTTAAGATTAAGTCATTCAGTCTTAATTTTAGTTCCAGGTTTAAATTACTCCTCCAAATTAGGCTGACCAAATGTTACATTTGTAACAGTTGGATACCGTCCATATTTAATGGGCAGCAGTGTGGAGTAGTGGTTAGGGCTCTGGACTCTTGACCGGAGGGTTGTGGGTTCAATCCCTGGTAGGGGACACTGCTGCTGAACCCTTGAGCAAGGTACTTTGCCTAGATTGCTCCAGTAAAAACCCAACTGTATAAATGGGTAATTGTATCTAAAAAATAATGTGATATCTTGTAACAATTGTAAGTCGCCCTGGATAAGGGCGTCTGCTAAGAAATAAATAATAATAATAATAATAATACCCCCCCCCCCCCTTTTTTTTCTCTCTATCTGATTTTCACATATTCTCCAAACGACTGTGAAACCTGTAGAAACAGCCACCTGAGCAAACAGCATTTTTTCCACCAATACTGTGCACTAGTTAATCCTGAAGGTATTGGTACATGGTTCAAGTAATACATTACTGTGACTATTGCCTTTTATTGCATGTGGTCCCTATTCTTTGCAACACATTTATCTACAACAGTGAGGCACCAAACATCCTCTCTTACTCTTTAATGGTATCGCAATGTGTGCAATTCACTACTGTAGCTTGTTTTTGAAGAGCAAGTAGATTATTATTATTATTATTATTATTATTATTATTATTATTAACTAGAACTGCAACTAGAACTGAAGAGCAGCTTTCAGAAGTCCCAATATCAGTTTTGCATTACACTGCAGTAAATGAGTTGCTCTGTGTATTTCTACCAAAAAGACTGTGAGCATATGAGTGCATTAAATAGGATTATATGGCATTGTTCTCTGTAATGTCAAATGTTAAGTCTGAATTGTTTGAATTCCTTAACTTAAATTTATATTTTATGCACACACAGTAGGATTTTTTGTTCTTATACCCGTATCGACCCTGGTACTTTGAATTGTGCCCTCTGGATGTACAATTAACATGCATTGCCACTTCATTTATGGAAATTTCAGCCCTTCATCTGACAGCCAATATTTAAAATACTTCATAACCTTTAAATGAACTGCCTCAAGTGTCTAGAAAACAAAACACGTCTGATTTTAAAGGGATTTCTTTTATATATTGTCTACATTTTCCTGATATTTAATTTCTTATCTGTTTTTAATATCCTCATGTAATCAGTCCATGTTCTGTGCCGTTCCTTTAGTTCATTGTTGCTTCTGCCAAGATCATTATTTTCCATGTTAACTTAAAATTAACGAAAAGGGTGATTTCAAGGAAGCCCATAAGTAAAGTGATCCTGTGCAACACGAATATGCTTCCCCCATTACAATTAGACTTGAATACTATTTCATAAGCAATGTTTGCTAGAATAGCTTGTAAATATGGCACATAGTGATTTTTATGAAATTGAATATTACGAATGTAGATTTAAAAGTATGCATTTGAAGCTAAACTTAATTTTAATTTTACTTGAGCATTTGCAGTATTAACTTTAGCTTCAAACTACTTTGTGTATTTACTACAAAATAACCTATTTTGTATCCTATTAGACAATATCTTTCAGGCCTTTCTTTAATGTTCTAGGCAGCCTAGTGGTTTGGGCTAATGACTGGAAGCTTCTACAGATTATCAGATTCAAACTCCAACTTTATAAGTTAAGAGGAGGACTTTGTCGTCTTGTACACGGATATAAAAGGCAGAGATGGGTTTGAGAAGTGTGCTTATTAATTATCCTTAAAAGAAAGATTGTCTTGTACATTTTTGTGTTTTTTGTAATTATCAATTTGGCTGCATCTTTTGACTCTGCCTGTTTTGTCAGTGTGATTAGAACAGTGGTGTATGGATAGATACTGTAATGAGAGTAACATAGAATATATGTAAGAGGGAGTGTGTATATGTGTGTGTGTGTGTGTATATATATATATATATATATAATATATATATTATACACACACACACTTATACTGTGTGTATATATATACACATATATAACAATGAATCACTGCTGTTTTCTTCGTTTCACCCTAAATGGGGAAAATAGTGATTTTTGTTTGAGCTATCTACTGTACCACCTCTTCCTAAATACAAAATGAACATGTTGCTCTTTGAAAAACCAGAAGGCAATTTCCATTACAAAAGCAGTGAAACAAAGCGAATAGCTAATGCAGTTCTCAAACTGAACTGATTGACCCAAACTATTGAGCATGTTGACAGGTTTTATTTCCTCCACCACGCATTATCCGTTTCTTACTTACTAAACACCTTTTTTTGTTATCACAATTACGAATATTACCATTAATAATAAACTCTGTTTGCTTTTCAGGAATAACATTTTCGCTTTTACACACCCACAGGAAACCCACCTTCATCAGTACTGTATCTGTTCCTTCTTTATCAGTCTGAGCAACAACTAATGTCTCGGTTCAAATGCAGGCAATGGTGATGTTTGCAGATGGTGTGTTTTATTCAGGGAGCTCTCAGTTTAAGAGAGCCTAGGCCACAGTCATGGAACTCCTGAAGGATGGCTGCTGGCTTCCTGTGGCAGAAATAATTCTCTTCCCCTCCTCTCTGCTCTAACCATTTTGTCTGTCTATCCTGTCTGTATTCAGTTTACAAAGCAATACCATTAAGGGCTTTTTAATGTATGCTGAGAAGGGGACACTCCTTTAAAAAAAAAAACATTACTGTACCAAATCACTTCAATCAAAGAGGAGAATCAAGATAACCACACTAGGTTCTAAAAAATATTTATATATTAATACTGGCTATAAGATAAAATCGTTTTTTGTTTACAGCCAAATGGTTAACAACAGTTACTAGTAGTATTATCTGTATAACGTGTTATACTGCTTTGGAGGCAGCTGGTCTTCAGGGGACTTGGTGCTGTACGTTATTTCTTGTTCTAGAAATGTCACTCATAATAGGGCCTTTGTAGATTTATTTGAATCGCTGTGATTCATTTAAAAGAAGTGTGACTACATGATAGCCACATTAATCAGTGGAACTGAATCTCAAAATTGCATTAACAGGTGTACCCTTGACTGCATTTTAAATTGACTGCAATATTGATGATTAGATTAGATTATATAATATGCAGCATTACTAGTAGCAAAGTATTTATGTCCAGATTTAAAAACCCTAGACATGAAAAACCTTGATATTCCTCTTGAGAGCTCATGATCTTCAAAAAGGTATTGTGTCCCCTTTAAAAAGCTAATCCCATTTTCCTTTCATTAATGTTGGCTCATTCATTATTATTTGCAACCTTTGTTTGTTTTGGTTTTTTTTTGCATGCACAGTAGCAATTGACACTGCACAATAGCAATTGTATGCTGTGCTTTAGAGAACCTTCTCTTTCAGATGCAGTCTAAATAAATAATACAATTTTAGTCCATAATATGAAGACATTATTATTTTTTTTCTTTGCTGTTGCATATTGAATAGAATCTGTCAGCGAGAGCGCATGTGCCTCTAACCGTGTGTCTGCTGTTGATAGGTCGTCCAGTGAGAGTCGGAACGGTGAGAAGTTAGAGCTGACCATGGCCAACATAGACGCTGACGTTCTGGAACTTCTGCTGGAGTTTGTTTACACAGGCTCCCTGATCATAGACTCGGCCAACGCCAAAACTCTGCTGGAAGCAGCCAACAAATTTCAGTTCAATACTTTCTGCAAAGTCTGTGTGTCTTTCTTAGGTATGTTGGTGATTGGAGTTCAGAAATCCTCTCTGTTTGTTTGGGACATCTAATGGCATATAATAATACCAGTAAAATTAAAGTACCCTAAATTCAAAATATGGGAACCTGGATAATAAATGCTTAGTTGACATTACAACTTTAAACCACTTGTTAAACTATATACAGTGAAGATTTGTGCTTTTGACAGGGTGCACTAAGAGGGATTAATACATTTTTAAATAAATGTGTACCAAAAACAAATGTATCCATGATTAACATGTCACTGATGATGAAGAATAGGTTTTTAATTTATTCTCATTTAAGATACTGTTTCCCATAATATATATTGCATGCTATCTTGCGTTGCTGAAAATTGTTGCCTAGGATCATACTGCATGGTCGTAGCCTTAATTAGTTACACATTCTAAACATAGCAACTGTTTTTCTTGCAAACCTAATGTGATAAGTAGTGGAAGAGGATTAGAATGATTGGAATGCATATCCTTAAGATAAAGCTAAGGCATAAAGGGGGGACAAATCTGGGTAAGTAATTATTGTGCAGTAGTATTATGCTGGGCAGTGGTCAGAAAATGATTGTCAATATGTGGATAGATGCTGGAAAGACCCAACATAATTTGAGGTTTCCTTTTGGGTTTGGTACTAGTGACCACAGTTGCATAGTTTTCATGACTTAATAGATTTCAGACACTCCATACAATCTGTGAACCAAAGCTGCCAAACCAGTCTGGATGAGATGTCTATTAAAATTAAACAGTAGCCTTAGGTATGTCCAAGGCCATCACTAGCTATGAGGACACAGAGGTCGTGTCCTCGTTTTTTTGCATCATCAGTGCTGATGCTCATGTAAAAATTCTGGTAAAGTACAAAAGATTCTTTCGTTTTCTCTGCTGGTTTGCCATGTAAAATAGATTTGGAGGTTGAATAGTAAAAACCAAGCAGTCATATAAATACTGCCAGCTATAGCTTGAAACCTAAGTTTGACCTTGGTGGAATGTCAGCTCTGGTTACGATGCTGGGTATGTTCTGGGATGTCTAAACGAAAAAAAAACAAATACACTCCCGTCATAAACTAGGATTGGATCACTATATTATTATTATTATTATTATTATTATTATTATTATTATTATTATTATTATTATTATTATTCATTTAGCAGACACTTTTATCCAAAGTGACTTAGAGTCTAGGGGGTGGACTATGAATCACAGCTTCAGAGTCACTTACAATAGGACCTCGGTTTTACGTCTCATCCGAAGGACGGAGCACAAGGAAGTTAAGTGACTTGCTCAGGGGCACACACAGTGAGTCAGTGGCTGGGATTGAACTGGGAACCTCCTGCTAACAAGCCCCTTTCTTTAACCACTCGACCACCAAGCCTCCTATGTCCTATATATCACACTAACCAGAACCAGAATATATACACTGTTATATAAACAATAAAATCAATGCAACTGGTAAAGTCCTTGATGTGTCCTAGATCTGTTTTGTCAAAAGAACAATTCATCCAGCAAGTTTTAAATGATCGTTTTGTATCAGCTACAGTACCTGGTTAGGACTAGAATCCTCCACATTGTTCTGTTAACTGACTTGCACAATAAATAAAAATAAATCAATACATGAAATATTGAACGCAGTGAATTTGTGAAGGGTCCTTGCACAGTAAAGTACACTGTAGCACTTGGGCAATTTACTGTCAACATGACCTAACCGTGAATTCAACTGAATTTGAGAATTATCTTCTTGTGAAATATGCACTGCTTTTTGTGTTACAACTGAACTGCATGCTGTCTTTCAGAAAAACAGTTGACTGCCAGTAACTGCCTGGGAGTGTTAGCCATGGCCGAGGCGATGCAGTGCACTGAACTGCACAACATGGCCAAAGCCTTTGCCCTGCAGAACTTTCCCGAAGTCGCAAGCCAGGAGGAGATCCTCGGTATCTCCAAGGAGGATTTTATCAGCTACATGTCAAATGACAGCCTCAACACCAAAGCAGAGGAGCTGGTGTATGAAACAGTGATAAAATGGATTAAGAAAGATCCTGTAAACAGAGTTCAGGTGAGGCTGTTTTATGTGATGCACTGTGCAATACTTTCGGAAGGGTCTTTAGATAGACGAAAATAGCCATTTGGTTGATTTAACATATTTCTGGAGATGGAAGTGACACGTCTTGCATTTAAAATGTTTCAGATTCTGAATGTTGTTGGGTGCATTTGTACAGTATTTTGCTGAACTTTGACCTGGTTTCCTGGGTAACCACTGCCTTGTACTGTAGTTAGGACAGTTCTTGTAGCTTGTAGGAGGCAGGTGGACAAATGGCTAATACAAATTGATGCAGTGTGTCCTGCATGCGGCCACCAATGGGATTCTTTGCCGCAGACCTTCAGACTGTATCCACCTTCAGACTTCTGCAGCCCCTCTCTTAAACCTTACAGTGGTCTCAGTAATGGTTTCTGCTATGCAACTTTCATTTAGTCCATTTCACTGCTGTTGTAATGGTTTCTCATACCTCAACTGCTTCCCTTTATGCTACCAAAAATGTTGGTGGCCATATTCTGTCATTACTCGTTCTTGTGTTTTTTACCATAACTTACCAAGTTACTAAAACAAAGTTATTGTTACCGAAAAGAAAAGTGCTAATTTTCTCAAAATGCTCCAGACTAGTTAATTATATCGATCATCAAATCTATATCTGAAGCTTGCAAACAGTCACTGCT
The DNA here is from genome assembly GCF_902713425.1 of Acipenser ruthenus. Classification (NCBI taxonomy): domain Eukaryota; kingdom Metazoa; phylum Chordata; class Actinopteri; order Acipenseriformes; family Acipenseridae; genus Acipenser; species Acipenser ruthenus. Next base: position 18,791,874 of record NC_081193.1, read on the forward strand.
ACTTGTAAATTTCTGCATCCATTTCTGCAGGGGATTTATATCAGGCATAACCCTAACAATCAATCACATGCGGTTAATAGGTGTGTGTTTTTTTTTTTTAAATATCTCAAAAGCATATACTTGGTGTTCTGCATTTTCTTTTTTATCTTTAAAAAAACATTCCAATAATTTTTCGGAGTTTATTTTACATGCATTAAAATAGGGATAAAATCGGTAAAAAAAAAAGTTTTTAATTGAAAATCTGTAAAAATCGGGTGAAAAATTCTCAGTATACACACTTTACATGTGGAATGTGATGCGTAGCAGTTTCTGATTAAGTTTAATGCCCCTGGCATGTATGATGAGCAGAATCTGCACATCGAAGTCACATTTTCCCAAGTTAGCTGGTACTTTGTTAACGTTTGGGCAATCGTTGTGCTGACGGAAATAGTATCTGCAGAAGGTGTGAACATGACATCGGCACAAAGCAACCTAGGTTTATTCGCCTTGAAATCGTAAAGAAAAGAAAAAATGACAGAACTGGGTGGTGCAAGCCATCGGGAGACGCGTCAAAAATCACACTGGACATTTCAATCAGTGCGTTCCATATTTACGATTAAGATTGTTGGCGTTAGGCAGTGTTTTTGCTGATGGACAGTACTGTCGCACAAAGTCACCGATACATACCTCTCTGCAATAAACAGTGGCTGTCCAGCAAAGCACAGCGCTGTGATAAACTCATTAACGCATTCGTTCTGCTCTCTTTTTATTACAGCGCGTGTAAAAGCCGTGAACCTGTACCTCAGTGCAGCAGTATTTGCAACGCTATGCATCCTCTTCCTCATCTGACCCACTTCTGCTATTTTTGCTTTTTGTATCCTTCGAAACATTAATTTTCTTTTGAATATTCATAAACTGATTTTAGATTTTCTCTCCATTCCTCAGCCACTAAAAATATTATATTTTCGTGCAAGTATTACAATTTAGTTTTTGCTCTAGCTAGTAGTTACTAAGCCCAGCAATTTGCCAGAATAATCGAGCTTTGATTGGCCAATATAACCAGGTGATAGTGTGTTTGTGAAGTGACAGAGAGCCACGTTTGAACGTTATTTGATCCTGTGACGTCTAAACCTCTGCTGTATCCTGGGATACAGTGTAGGGCTGCTTATTACAATGTCAGAGTCAAAATAAAACAGTATTTGAATCAAAATATGGTGTATTTCCTAGAAAATAGTACCAGGAAAATATTGAATAATAGACAAAGATCGGGTATAAATCAGTAAAAACCGACATACAGTAGAATAAACCGGAAACACGGAAAACTACGTATACTGGACCAGAACACAATATTGAAGCTATTTACTGTATGTATGTATGTATGTATGTATGTATGTATGTATGTATGTATTACTTTCTGGAATTGAAAGCCCAGATTAGTTCTGGGAAATGGTCAATAGGAAGACCTATTAACACCAACACTCTTACTCCCTGCATGTAAAAAGCATGAGAAATGTCACTGTGGAATGGGTTATGACTAGGAAAACAAGCTCACAATAAAGATTAGTGCAGTAACCTCCTGATATTTTTATATTGCAGTATAAAATCAGTCATACAAAAAAGGGGGGTTCAATATGCAAGACCCAAGAAAAAACTCAAAAGGGTCTGAATGTTTCTGCAGTAGACAAATTCCTCCTATATTGTTTTGATTAGACAGCTTGCCGAATAAAACCAACTGGACTTTTACTAGTGAGAAATGTGCCAATTGAATTGGTCTAGGACTCAGTTTTAAAGTAATTATTTAGGTGTAAAGCATACAAGCAAGTTTGGAGATAATTGGGCTTATAAGGCAACAATCACATTGGTTTTAAAGATCATGAATAAATGATATTAATAGCATAGTGTCTAACCTTATATAGGGACATTTAATTATTAAATTAAACCCTTTATCCTTAATTTCAGTAACTATTGATTTGTCTGGATGACAAGCATTGTATAAGTTACACAGCAAATAATATTATTGACATCCCTGCAAAGCAGCCTGGGACAGCAGTTTTCTGATGGCCTTTGCTCAAAACAAAATGTCAAGCAATACAGTTTTAATGATGTAATTGCAAGTAGGCTGTCTGCTTCCTTAACTCTGTCCACTCAAGTCTCCATAAATATATTTTTTAAATCTTGTCCACTCAAGTCTCCATAAATATATTTTTTAAATCTTAATCCTGGGGGGGCTCCCAAGTGGCCCATCCTCCCTATAGCCTGGTGGTCGCCGGTTCGAGTCCAGGCTATTCCACTGCCGACCATAGACGGGAGCTCCCAGGGGGTGGCGCACAATTGGCCAAGCGCTGCCTGGTGGGGAGGGTGTAGGTCGGCCAGGGTGTTCTCGGCTCACTGTGCACCTGCGACCCCTGTAGACTGGCCGGGTGCCTTTATTTTTAATATTTTAGTTTTGTATTTGTGATATTTTTTTATCCTCCCCTCGGTAAACTCAGATTTGCAGTGAAACAAAACATTATAGACAAGTTACAAGTAACCTCTCCAGAGCAAGCTGACATTTTTAAATGGCATGTCGGCACATTGAGTCCTGTAGTCTTTTGCTGTAACAGACCCTTCTCAGAGGGGCATATCAGTGAAGGGATTGTTTAGACAAGGTTGGTCATGACTCCCCTGTGGTAAAACTTGTGTGTCTGCCTCTTTCTTTTCCAGCATGCTTCGGAGTTGCTGGCCGTGGTGCGTTTGCCCTTCATCCACCCCAGTTACCTGTTAAACATTGTTGACAATGAGGAGTTGATAAAGTCTTCAGAGGCCTGTCGGGACCTGGTCAACGAAGCGAAGCGTTATCACATGCTGCCACACGCTCGGCAGGAGATGCAGACACCAAGGACTAGACCTCGGCTATCAGCAGGTACGAGACCTTTCACCTAGTTTCTTTCAATCCGTTTTTTGGAACCTGCCTCGCATAGATTACTGAGTAATGCACAGAATTTTTAGGTGTAACCTTTCCCACGTGCCCTTTCTGTTTAAAAACATATCCAGCGTAGATTGTTTCATAATTTTCGTGCTTTTCTCAGTGCACGCTGTTTCAAACTGAATTGGCCTTATTTTCGAATTAGCCAACCAAGGTCTTTGTTTTCACTGAGAGAATAACACATTCACACTGGAGAAAATTCAGTGCCAGTCACTATTGAGAGAGTTTTTATCCAGGTAGAGTTTGTAAAAAACGATCGTTTTAATAGGGCTAATTTCCATTGGGGGGAAAAGAAAACGGTTCTTGCTGCTTGGATCGTTAATGGGGGTTCGTTATAAGAAGGCTTCGTTATAGTGACGTTAGACGTGTGTGTGACTTATTTATTTAATTTTTTTAAACTTTAGACTTTACTAGTTTAAGTTGTTGGAGATTTGAATAAAGACACCTTTCTGAAACATATTTACATATTTGAAACATTGGAGAATATTTTAAATTATATAACATATGTAAATGCTATTCAGCATCTGATTTATGAATCATGCCATTGTAACTGTGTCTCCTCTACCAAGGGAAAGCCATGATCGGGCAGCAGTGTGGAGTAGTGATTAGGGCTCTGGACTTTTGACCGGAGGGTCGTGGGTTCAGTCCCTGGTAGGGGTTCTGCTGCTGTACCTTTGAGCAAGGTACTTTGCTCCAGTAAAAACCCAACTGTATAAATGGGTAATTGTATGTAAAAATAATTTAACCTGAAAAAAGAAACAAGGGCAGGTGTCACAAATGGAGATTAGATAAAGGGGCATTCAGAACAGAAAATAGGAGGCACTTTTTTTACACAGAGATTTGTGAGGGTCTGGAACAAACTCCCCAGTAATGTTGTTGAAGCTGACACCCTGGGATCCTTCAAGAAGCTGCTTGACAAGATTCTGGGATCAATAAGCTACTAACAACCAAACGAGCAAAATGGGCCAAATGGCCGCCTCTCATTTGTAAACTTTCTTATGTTCTTATATTGTATACACTATAACATTTAGATTTAAAAAAAAAAAAAAAAAAAATTTTAAAAGCAGGTCGGAACACTTTAACACTAGGACTGGAGATATACTCATACCTAGAAGGCTCGCAGCCGTCTTTCTGACGGCTGTATTCAAAACACTGTAAATAGTATAACTAAAGGAGAAACAGTCAGATGTAATTTTTTTTTTTTTTTTATTGAGTACGTCACATAAACATCTGAACAACTGAATAAATAAACATCTGAACAGACATCGGTTTACAACACACATTTATAAAACTGAAACGACTTTTCAACAGAAATCGGTTTAATATAAGATGAGCAAAAGCAACTGAACAACGTAGATAAATAAACTTAGAAAAAAACATTTTACAGAAGCGCACAGCACAAGAAGTTATAAAAAATAAAAATAAATCTTTTTTTCGAACAAAATGGTATTCCTTTACCTTGAGTCTAAGGCTGTTCACAATCAACACAGATAATGCGCTTCTCCGCGCCGCTTTTCTGCACAGGGCACAGCTGTCCGAAGCTTCAGCTGTGGGTACATGCTTGGCAGTCTCCCTCTGTTCCAAATGCTTCTTGTGAAGTTCCTGTGCTAATTGTAAAATATATTCTCTCCTTGGTAAATTCTTCTCTGTGCATTCTTAGTAAAGTACTCAGGAGTTGATGGCTGCTAGGTCCAATACATTGTAAAACACCTGAACAGACCACCGTCGGGAGCCAGCTTTCACAGAATACTTGAAATCCGTGCCATCTGATCCAAAACATCACCTCCATATTTTGTTGCGTTGTAAAACTCCACGGTCTCTGGTATTTATTTTCACTATTCCCGATGCTAATTGACTGACCAAAGCAGCACAGCTGGCAAGCAGGCGCCAGCCTTCAAAGACTGATTGAAAACAATAGACTGTCACTCATTCACTCAGACAGAGAGTAGAGACTAATCTGATTACAGCTAAACACATTGCGGACTGGTAAATAAAAAAATAAAGTAGAATACTGTTCTGTGTAATCAAAATACAATTGTTTTCTGTGTGGCCGTCAATGTGACTGCTCCCGGGGCTTTTAGGTATAATATAATATATCTCCTTTATTTCTGCACTCCCACGTTTCATGCTTTGTGAGAATATTTAATACATATGGACAGAAAGGTACATGAACGCACAGCCCCATATGTGTTACACAACTGGAGAAAATTACATTTTAAAACCAAAACCTGCCAAAATGACTGCTGCAGGGCTTCTAGTGTTAAACCCACATTATATTTTTTAATTTAATTTTTTTATCGTTTACACTATATAATTTGTTTTGTAACGGCACACTGGGGGAATGAGGCAGAACAGAAATCTGGTATCCCAGAGGACAGAGACACACTGATACTGGGGTTACAAACCAAATCTTGACACTTTTGTTAGAGCAGTACCTCTTGGAGGAATAGAAAATACAAAGAACCACAGCACATCAAACAAGATGAACATCAAAACTTGCTTGACCTGATAATCGAGAGTAATATAGCGGCCTGCGCAAAGGGAAGCAGCTGTGTGACTCACTTGCAAGTGAAATAAAATGTAAAATGAAAAGTCAGCCGTAAAAAGACAACATGCCGAGCTCCTCAGTCACAGAGAACCTCAAGGCAACTTCAAGGCATAAAAAACCTTCAGGAGCTTGCTGTGACACCCCTGGTGACAGTGGGGGCAATCGGGCACAACTTTAGAAAATGTGTTAGTTATTTTAGTGGTTTAACAAAAATTATAATAATCATATCTGCTGCCATGTTGCTTTTGCTCCTTAATATCTCTTGGCTTCGTTATCTGTACCAAGTCTTTCTGTGTCATCTTGGGAGTTCCTATATGCTGAATCTCTTCTGTGCATCCTTGAATTATCTGCTTCCCTGCTGTACCAATCACAAACTACATACAGTTCACTGCACCCCTACTTTCCCGTTAACAATCCCTAAAAAACGCTTTTGTAGGCATGGCCACAAGTACAGCCATCCTTTCAGCGCAAGTGAAAGTTACTCTAAGTGCAGTACAAATCCTATTAATTCAGGCATCCGACGAGGCCTCAATGGTAATGCCGTAGGGACAGTGTGAGAGGGCTGAGCTGGCACAGTGTCTCGGCGCACTAACGCGCTGCGTCTTATTGCGTTGACCCTTTGCAATATAGTGTCATGCGCTTGATTCCCAGCAGGGGAGTTAATCTCATGATATGGAATGCAATGAGTTTTCCTGATCTCGGTCATGCTGGCTTATGATGGTGTGTGTGTGTGAGGGAGGGGGGGGGGGGGTTGGGAGAGGGAGTATATCGAACCTCAGATATTCTGTGCTAGCATGACAGCATATCATGCTGCTTTTAACTAGAAGGCCTGCTTTTCTCTTTGGGGGGTCTCTGTCAGATAGTGGTGTTTTGCTGATGCCAACAGTGGGTATAAGTGTGTGATGAAGGTGTCGGATCGTTGGGGAGAGATGTAAGAATGCGCTGCTTGATAACACAACAGACAGCTAAAGGTGTGACTTACAACAGAACTCGGTTCCCAGCTCACACAGTAGATACCTGCATGCATTGAGAAGAGAGTATTTCCCACCTTCATCTTGGCGAGTGATTGGCAGCCTATACAGAAACCGAGTAGGCATAAAGTCAGAAAGTGATACGTTGTCACATTGAAAGTGGTATGCTGTCAGATTTTGGTACATGTGCAATCAATTGCGATCTGATGGGTGTTTTCCTATTGTCAAACAGAGGTACATTTACCATTAATTATACATTATTTCTTTGCAAACTTGAACTGCAAACAGACAATCAATTTCTCCTAAAAAGAAGAAAAATTCACTACGAACAAGAGAAAATAAAAAGTCCACATAAAGTTGCAAAAAAAAAAAAAATTCAAATACACTTTCCCTTGACAAAGGTATGTTAAACATACCGAACCATTGGGAAGTTTACTCTTGCTATCCAATTTTTTATAATAATAATTAATAATAATAATAATAATAATAATAATAATAATAATAATAGTAGTCTGATTACAGCTGTGTCCAAAAATATTTTTGAAAAAAGTTACCGATACTGCACTAATGCAAATAAAGAAACGATAATATTGCATACCTTTTTGATTGACATGTTATAGCAACATACAGCATCCAGATATAATGTATTTATTATGTAGATTTACCTTCCAATAATTGGGTTGACAGGTAGGTACATTGATAGGTTAAGCTGAGGGTGACTAAGACGGTGGTGAGAAAGCCTAAGGAATCTGCTTTTTCACCAGCCAGAAACATAGACTTATTGATCACATGTTTCCGGCAATTCCCGGGCAGGCTAGAATTAGATGTCCCGGCATTTCTGTGATCCGTTCTCTAGCAACAGCATGCATTATATTCACACAATTGTCTACTGAGATGCCGGGAACAAAGAAAGTACAAAAGAAGCTTGATAACATGCAATCTCAAGCTTTGCAACAAAATTACTATGCGCATATGCATTAAATTTAAATATCATACATCATTTTATTTTTTCAGTGCATAAAACACCCAGTACGCAGCTTACCTGGCGTGCTGATTGAGGCATTAGTTACAAGATTGTATTATGGTTTATTGTGACGAGTTCAGATATGATTTATCTCTCAGTAATGCATCTAAAAGCAGAAAATGCATACAATTTTATGTTAATATTAAAAAAATAGAAAATATGGCTCGGGCTTTTTGGATTGTTTCAATGACCTATGATTGCTTTGTGAAAAAAATAAAAATAAATAAATAAATACATAAATGGTAGAACCTTTACCCAAAAATCTGCACCACTAAAAAGCAGTCATTATTACAATAATTAAAGGTTTCTTATTGTGCAGGTGTGGCAGAGGTGATCGTCCTGGTTGGAGGCCGACAGATAATTGGAATGAACCAGCGAGCCCTGACCGTCGTCACATGTTTCAATCCACAGAACAACAAGTGGTACCCGCTGGCCAGCCTGCCTTTCTATGACCGCGAGTTCTTCAGTGTCATCTCCGCTGGGGACAATGTCTATCTGTCAGGTAAACCAGGCCACGGTGTCTTATTTCACTCATCCTCTTTTCTTCCAAAGATATGGAATTAGATTAAATGTTGTGGTGTGACACGCTAACTGGTTTCTATTCCTAGAGCCCCAGTTGCTAGGCAGCACATTTTCATTGATTTTGAGGATCATTCAATGTTTGGGGCTTTGAATAATACCCAACAGAGAAAGAACCACTGACATGTCTTCAACTGCAATTATCTCCATAAAGCACTTTAGATGGCCACTTCATATTTGAGTTATGGAAACACTTACAGTAATCCTTCACTTTGCTCTGTCTTCTAATTTGGCCGCCACATTGTGGTCACATGACCTTTTGGTTTCTGGATGATAAAGATAAAACAAGTTACGAGATATTGTATTCTATATTCTCCAGGCCGTGTTCGATCCTGGGTATCCTACAAGAAAATATACCCTTTTGTAGCTGTAATTTTACACCGGCACACTGTCAAAACCTCTATCAACGAAACCACTTGAGGCACCTATAAAAGGTCTATACAAAGGCTTTACGCTAAATATGTCAGACCTTAACATTGACCTGCCATATTGAGATAATAATAATAATCCATATTAATCACAAAATGCATGACAGGCTTTTTGTAGCTCTCCTGTGTTCATTGCTTATTTCTGTGCTGTATCTCCCTGCTCCAGGTGGAATGGAGTCTGGTGTCACGGTCTCTGATGTCTGGTGCTACATGTCACTACTTGATAACTGGAACCTTGTGTCTCGAATGACAGTCCCCCGCTGCCGACACAACAGCCTGGTGTATGATGGGAAGCTGTACACTATCGGGGGACTGGGTGTAGCTGGAAACCTTGATCATGTTGAAAGGTACAGTAAACGGTCCACTTCAGAAATATCCATTACACCATTATTATATGGGAAGCTTTTAGTGCATGCATGCTTGCATCCAAAGAGGCTTTGTCAGGAGCCAGGCTTTAAGAACGGCTGGGGGGTAGCAGACAGAAGCACAGTTTTATGTCTCATCTGCTAATTGATTTAATGCTTTTCAGATGTCTCGGTCTCATCCTCCACTTGCCAGACGCACATCCAACCATACATAGAACAATCAGTATTTGTCTTCAAGGACGAGTGACACAACGATTCATTTTAATTAACTGCGCAGGTTCTATTGTAGAGTCTGTCACATGGTTCTGCCCTTTTTATGTAATTACTTTGTGATGTGCTTACATATCTTAACCGTTCTTAATGCTGAAGTGTCTCTAGGTCAGTATGTGAACATGTTTTTCATGCTTTTGTTGTTCACCAGGTATTTTTTATTTTTATTTTTTGCTCTTTCCCAGCTATGGCTGCTGGCATGGCTGACCTTTTCAAACTTTTTTTTTCCAGCTTCATATTTCAGCAATTCCAATCCATCTTCCTTTGTTTCATGCTTACAACCACAAAATCACTCAGGATTATGTTTTCAATCGGTTCCTTTCTCATGGCTGAGCTTGTGTTATCTGGAAACCCACCTGTAACCTCCAGTTTACAAATCATTAGGAGTGCAGGCTGTTGTAGAGCATTTGTAAACCATATAGAATTTAAGTATGTTAATAACTGACATTATATATATATATATATATATATATATATATATATATATATATATATATAATATATATATATTTATTATTATTTGTTTATTTAGCAGACACCTTTATCCAAGGCGATTTACAGAGACTAGGGTGTGTGAACTATGCATCAGCTGCAGAGTCACTTACAGTTACGTCTCACCCGAAAGACGGAGCACAAGGAGGTTAAGTGACTTGCTCAGGGTCACACAATGAGTCAGTGGCTGAGGTGGGATTTGAACCGGCGACCTCCTGGTTACAAGCCCTTTTCTTTAACCACTGGACCACACAGCCTCCTCCTATTGTATATAATAACATTAGAGCATGGAATGCCTCTAAAAGTATGCAACACGGTTTAAAGTGTTTTCTGCACAATTGTTTGAGTCCGTGGCTCCTGGAAAATGTTTGAGATTTGCAGATTATGAACTTTCTAAATTTGTCAAGGGCGTATTGTTCTTAGCTCCGCTAGCCTAGTTCAGCTTTTATGTTCAGGGACAGCTTTTCAGAAAACTCATTTATCTGGTGTTCTCTGGAGGCCCAGTTCTTGGCCACAAGTTATTTTGGGTATTCATTAAAATTAAAATTATTAAAAAAAAAAAATATATATATATATATATATATATATATATATATATATATATATAAAACCTTCAAGATGGAATTTACTACATGTGTTGGTAATCAAAGCTAATTGATCTGTTTTTTTACATTTATTTATTTATTTGTATTTTTTATTCTTGCTTTTAAGTAAAATTCACCTTTGCATATTAACACATTAAACGAACAGCTAGACATTAAATAAAGGAATTACGTGTCATGTGACTGCTGTCACCCTCTACACTAGAATGCATAAGTGGACACTCCATGTTTCATTTTAAATGTATTAAAATCGTTGTATTTTGCAACTCCTCAGTTTTAACTATGCTGTTATTTCGAGTTACTGAAGAGCCTATTGTTGTATAAATAGACTGGGAGTGGGACAAGGGGCTTCGTTTTAATCGCATACACTGGGTTTTAGAACAGCTGAGAAACTTGAAAGTTGAAGAGGAATATTTCAATTTTCTAATGACATATTAGCTGAATTTAGACTATTTGTGTGTAACTGGATATTATAACAACAAAGACCTGCATCGGGCTGTGTAACAGGAGCCTTCTTTGTTTATTGTTCATAACTGTTAAACATTCAGCTGCTCCAAATTCACTGTTTATTGACCGTTAAGTAAAAAAAAAAACAAAAAAAAAAAACATTTTTTTTTCTAGTCCTCTTGGATTTAAAAAACGCCCATGTAGATGCACTTCCAGTTGTCAGTAAATTACAGGAAACGCCAGCAGGATGTATAGCAAGGCAATTAGCTAATTGTAACATACAGTGTTACATTGTGTTTAATTATCGGTATCAGCCTATTAATTTAACACATGTTTCTCATTTCATTCACTTCACCCTTCCAATACGTTTCATTATTATTTGGTCCTCGCTATACTTTTGCTCCTGGTCCACTTTGCAGATGGTTCCATTTGAGGAAAGAAATACATATTTTTGGGGGAAGTAGACAAAAAATTGTGAATCTTCAAAGTCAAAAACATTTGCTAAGTGGTTGTCAGAATAAGGAAAGTATGAGTGGGAACTTTTGACCAATGAGAAATTACAGTAATATGACCGATTTTTAGTAGTAGAACAAAATTGCCTAATAGTGTGCAGAAAATCAGTGGATATTCAATAATCTCACCTTGAAATTGAAATTATATACTGTTCTGTTTTCTGGTTGATAGTCCATACTTAAAGCTGTAACAGATCTCTTGGAGTCCCTGAGCTGAATTCACATATTGGAACACTGTAGAGTCTACTCCCTGCTGGGCTAATCCTGTGTTCTGCATTGGATTACAGAAGTATATAACCAGGCTACCTGCTGTGCCAATGTGGATTGTGATTTTTTTTTTTTTTTTTTTTTCCTCCAGATGCATTTTGTTTTGTGTTGCCTTCTGAATTAAAATAACAGTATAATAGTAACTGCACAAAGAATGCATCAGCAAAGCCATTACAAGATGTCCAGCACATCTAATTATCATCTTCATTCTTGACAAGATTCAGAATAGGAATAGCAACACCCTGGCTTTACCTCTTTCTGTTCTCGCACCATATATTATAGTTGGGCTCTCAGCAATATCCACAGGGTGCCTTTCTCATTAAGCTTCCACTGCATGCAAAAGCAAAAAAAAGAATATGGATTGCAGGGTTCTAGAACCAATACATATTATCCATATACTGCTTTTAACAATATAACAGCATAAAATTCCTTGTGAAAACGTAAGGTGCTATAACAGATTCCCTGAACTATAAAAAACGTAGCGATTTTATCATTTTATTTTATATTGAAAGAGTAATGCAGTACTTGGTTTTTACTGTAGGTTAGGACCACTCTTACGTGGTACTGAACTTCTGCCAGTTTTTAGGCTGTAAAATGAAAAACGGTTCAGTCGGCATCATCTACAGTACAAATATAAAATGTTGGTGTCACTTCTTAATTTTTACACTCCCGCAGTAAACAGAAAACTGTAAGCACCTTTACAACCAAAGAACACTATGAAGCTGATACAACCCAAAGAAAAACACTACTGTGACAGAATATAGATCTTCAACAGTACTGCGGGGGAAACACCTTTCTTTTTTTTTGAACGTTTGTCATAACTTCTAATTCTAATTTTGTATATTTTAACAATCATAATTGTATAGTAATTATATAGTTGTATTTTGATTTTGAAAAACATTTTGTAAGCAAGAATATTTGTGGAGGTGTGAGATGTTTCTTCTTTAAAAAAAAAATAGTTTATAAGGTGTTGCTATTGTGTTGTCTTATTGATTTGGTTTATTTGTTAGTTGGCAGAGCTTTTTTTTTTTAAAACCAACAAACAGAAAACAGAACAGAGATTTGTGAGTTATAGAAACTATAACCGGTACCCCAGTTGAGCTAGGACTTTATTTATTTATTTATTTATTTATTTATTTATTTATTTGTTGAATGTTTTTGTATAAACAAATGATGTTGATAAATCCCCTGTCTTGACCTATATAATACAGAGATGTGATCTGGTTTGTGCTTTGTGGTGTAGTCTTTTTAAAGATTATTTCTCTGAATGTGTGAAAAATTGACATTGTTTAAGATGTGCAGTTATGTTTTTTTTTTAAAGCGTGATTATTTTATTTTGTGTTTCTGGCAGCTCTTTACTGAATTCTTCAACAAGGATTACTATATCCAAATTGTAAACTAACTTTTTTTTTGTTTGTTTTTTTGTTTGAGAGAGTTTCACATGATGGCATCAATATTCTTTTGAAGAAGAAATCTCCCCAAAGCTCCATCCGTGTAAACAGGAAAAGAAAAGCATGGCCATTTGAAACCTGTCTATCTGTATTACTAGCTCATATTTCACAAGACTGACAGTCTTGTGAAATATGAGAGTCACCAATAAGCAAGAAAGGGTTAAGCAGAAATGTAGATCTGTTCACTGCCATTGCATGTGACAGGAGCTGTGGACAAGCAAGATTACAGAGCTGCTGATGATAAATGTATGAACAGTAAATTATAGATTTAGTTTTGGGGGCATAAAATGAAACGGTAAACTTGAAAATAGATGCCATTCATATCTTAAAGCCTTGTGTACATCATACATTCCAGACCTTTAGCAGAAGCATTGACCTTTATTACCAGCAGTGATTACAGATTTCAAGTTTGTTTTCAAGCACTAGTCCCATTTTGCACTCTATGACAGGCAGGAGCTATCTGAGTAATGATGAAAAAAGCCCAACTGACAGCTTGTATCTTTGCTGTGTCAGTAGCAGTAATAGGCTGCTGACCTATTGCTTGTGATATGCTGTCCCTTTTATATTATACAAATCAGATTAGTTTGCGAAGTAGGGTGCTTGTTCACAGCATGTTGGTAGTACAGTACATTTCACTTTATTGTGGCAGAGGGTGACTTCCATTGAAAAACCAAACACATTCCCTATTGTGGACTAGCTGTTTGTGTTACAATTATTTGAACAGCCTGGCCATGAATGGTGAATTAGATAATTAGCTCACCTGGTTAACTCTTGTGAGTAACCATCAAACTACATTTTAATCTGCTGTGATGGCAAGTGAGAATAACAGGGGGGTGTAAAATATGACATCAGGGGAAAACTACGTCATAAGCCTTAATAGCAGCAAAAGGTGTACTGTGAAGTAGTTCATTACAATAATGTGTTTGGCTTGAATGCCACGTTTGTTAACATTACTTACTAAATGGTGTGCACAATAGAGTGAATATTGTCTCAATTATGTTTCAAAGTACCTCTTCTGAGGTCTCATGTAATTAAAAAAAAAGAAAAAAAAAAATCACAGATCTGAAACAGAGCTGGTAGGTGAAGCACCGCCTTTCTCAACAGCAGCCCTTTTTAAAAAGTGTGAATTGAGTGGGGGGTGCAACAGCACCGCAGCGTTAAATTGGTTTTATGGTTATCATTATCTGATTTATTAAGCCATTGACCATAAAGATGTATAGTTAATAAACCGTGGAAAAATAATCATTTTCGAAAGTCAGGGTTTCGTCTAGATTTCATTGTATTTTACTGTGGCAGGATGACAGGATAGCATCTAAAAAATGCGAGTTTCTGATGTGATTTTAAATATCCGAATATTTGTTTTTAACACAAAATGAAGAACACATACATATTCATGCATCTTGTATGTACTCTGCCTGGATATTAAACTAGACACCCTATTTATCTGCACTGATGCTGTCACCACTGTGCAGGATTATGCAATTCAGGTATTGCGTGTTTTCAGGTTGTACTGTTTCATATGATATTTCCTTTATTGCAGGTATGATACCATCACCAACCTATGGGAGACTGTGTCACCCCTCCCTAAGCCAGTGCACGCTGCAGCTGCCACAGTGTGTGGAGGAAAAATCTATGTGTTTGGTGGGGTGAATGATGCAGGAAGACCTGCAGGGGTTTTGCAGTCATATGTCCCTCAGACCAACACCTGGAGTTTCATAGAGTCTCCCATGATAGGTAAGTTGTTTTTGAAATCCCGGTTTGCATTTCTGCCTGTGAGTCCCACACATTCTATAAAGGTCAATCAGCCAATGTGTACATTACTGTTTACTGTGTTTCTGTTGTGTCAGACTTGCATTCAGGTGCGATAATTCTGAGTCGCTACTTGAATAATGTATGTAATTTGTGATGAAAACAGAGAAGCCCAATTTAATGAGAGAATAGTCTTGGAATCTACATTACTCCTGTAGCCCAATCTGCACTGTCTATCAGAGCTGAAGGTGTTAGATTAGAGCTATATAATGGACATTCAGAAGGTGGATAACAAACTGTATTGGTGGCATTTCAAAAGGGAATAAAATACCATGTCTACAGTTATTGCTTTCCTAGTATGGCTTGTCCCTTGTGTCTGCAATGGTGTGGGAAGGAGATATATATATATTAATTGTATTTAATTGTATTTAATTAGGTCAACCAATTTCAGAGGTAACATTTGAGATATAAAAAGACAGGCTTGCGTCATGATCAGCAGCAGTTCTGACAGTACATGAGCTGTGAATTGTTTGCATAACATTGATCAGTTGAACCAAACAATCCCTGTGAGAGAGGCCATCTCTGAGAGGACACACAATCCTAAATATTTTAAGCCAGAGTTGATTGTTCAAATCCTGTCCGTTTTTTTTAAAGTGCACTTATCAAATCATCCTGCTTGTCAGGGGACCTCCAGGTTGCAATGCATGCAGGGTACTTCATCGTGAAACTTATTTCAAAGCAATTAGATGTGCAAATCATACGCTAGTGCGTTGCTGCATATGGAGCTGAGAAATAAAACAGAAGTTAATGTTATTATCGCATGGCCTACATGTAATTCATCCACAGATTGGCAGTGAAGTCTAGAAGGCCATACACACCAGTCTGTTTCATGTGAATCATTCTGTTCAATGCACGCCTCCAACCGCATTAGGAGCCTGTTATAGGATGGAGAACATCTGTGTATGTGGGTAGTATTAGCAAGAGTGGAAGTGGAAGTGTATGTGGTATGAGAGCCGAGACAAGCCATACACAGAGACGTGTAGTCCCATCACTCTCTTATATACTGTTGGATAAATTGGCAAATGTGATATTGTTTATGAATGTTTGTTTATTAGCGCTATTCTATATTTATTAAAAATACACAACTCCCATACCCATTTTCAAAAGATATGGCATCTCTGAACCTACAATTACATTAGTATCCCGTACAAGACAAACTTCCACAGTGGGAGCAGCTATTTCGGTTTTGCTGCAGTTCACCGACTCTCAACCCCCGGTGAATCCAAATGCTTCAGCGGTGGCGCACCAGTGAATTTAACAACACTTCGTTGAGCAACTCCTGGGGCCGGTTGAACTAACGAGATCAAAAAACAGGATCGGATCCGGAATCACTGGAGCCGGATCTTGAGAAGGCGTTGTACTAAACGGATCATGAGCAGGCTCCACTGATCCGATTCTGGCGCTGCGCATGCTGTGACTAGGGAAACTAACTAAATATATATATGGAAAAGTGTCCTCCTATACAGTGTTTTATCTTTGTAACAATTAGTGTTCGAATCACTCAGACAACATTGTTTTGTTTTTGTTTGAATTAAAATTTCATCAACATAATAGGCCCCCTAGAACTGCCTTGGTGACCCTGAATCTTCACACACAACGAAGGCAACATTGCCTTGCCCTTCATGCCCTGAATTACCACTGCCATAAACAACATATTAATGTGATACAATATTATGGAAAATGATGACAAATGTGATATTTGGAACATAATTAAACGCCATGAACAATAACAGTATAGCAATCAAATGAAATCAATGAATGATCTTAAACAACGGCATACCATTTGATTATCTAGACCCAACATTTTTTTTGCTTGAAAATGTTTAGGGGAATGTACTTTTCAGGCCAAGTCTGACAAAAGATGATTTGATGTGCCTTCATCTCAGTAATTCTTTAGACAATCTTCTGAGCTCAGACAAGCATTCTGGCAGTGCATTGAAATGTAAACTAATCATGAGATTTATGCAATTTGCAATTTTAATAGAAGTAACACAAAAAAGATGTACTCTTTTTGTATATTAAAATTACAAACATTGTAATTTCTGCTTGATTTAAATGCACTCCTGCCTTCTTGATGCAGCTGATTTTGTTTTACTCATGCTCTGTCAACCCACCTTGGGCAGTATCTGTTTCTGTTGTAATAAGATTCAGAAATAAGCAGTCGGGCATATTTTGCAAAGCCACATTAATGTGTTACAGATGGCTAAGTAGTATCTAATCTTGTTGATGTTATGAGGTTGCCCCTTCAGTGAAAGCACAGCTTTTAGGCCTTTCTTTTTTTATTTGTTTTATTTTCTTGCTTCATCCTGTTTCTTTCTCTAGTTTTATTTATCCCCAAACTCCTAGAAATATCACTGAACTGTTTGTTTAAGGGTTTGTTTGAGCTGGATAGGCACATACACTGTATGAAAGATTGTGACCCATTTAACTTGTGACTGACTTGGTGGATTGATTTGAAAATTAGCATATGCCTTGCTATTTTATGGGCATAGTCATTTGCATGCACATATTATGTTTTAAATTATGTATACTATCCAAAGCTGAAGCCTGTCACCACATACTATAAATCATTTGTGAGGGTGCTGTGTGCACTCGGTTCACAAATTTAAAACAAAACAAAAAAATAACAATACACATGGGAGTTTACAGTACACATGGACTGTATTTCCAATTCTGCCTGTGTAAATACATACAGATATGTACCCCAGAAGAAGGAGGGAGCCCAGCTGTTAAGCTGTCAGTTACACAATCAAAATAAGCCCTCCATTTCCCCCGCCTGTAATTATTTCTGTCAGACTGCGTGTGCAGAGCCAGCTTGGGGAGAAATAGTGAATCTGCAGAGGGGACAATTGAAAGCTGAGCTCCTATCTCCACTTCGCACGAGTGGCACAGAGAATTGACTGGCTAATTATACACCCAGTCTGTGTGTCCCATCAGAGCCAAAGGTGTCTGAGCTATAATGGAAGTTTGAAAGGGAGATAATTAACTATATCAGTTCCATTGCAATTGAGTTTCAGCATCACATTATCGCCACTGCAGTCTTGATTAGATGTATATTTACCAGTTGATGAAAGTCAATTAATTTGGCTCGCTTGATTTTAAAGCAGGATCTTTTGTACCTGACTTGGATTACTGAATTAATAATTGTAATAAAGATAATAAAACAATCCTCAAGTCATTTAAAGCACTTTCCATTGGGCATTCAATAGAATTTGCAGGGTAGGCTGACCGTCTCACAAACTTGTTGACATAGGAATTGAGGGTGAATGTTGCCTTCCAGGAAGGGAGTCTTTGGCTTTATGTGAATACTGTAGGTCTCAGTTTGGTTTATGGGAAATCTCAAGAACTGCTCTTAATCATACTGTGTGTGGTTCAATTCCCTAGCGCACACATGCTCAATAACCTACTTTATAAAAAGCGTGAGTCAGAGCTTAAATGTGTGTTCTTACTCTGTAAACTTCTCTGTGCAGTTGTAATTTTGCCACCTGGTATAAGCTACAATTAAGCAGTCAATTGTGTACTGCACAATGTATTAGACAATGAACAGCTGTACCAAGCACCACTTTGAAAGCATAATAAACAAAATGAATAATCAAAATCAAACTTGATTAATCATGCAGATGGCTAAGTAACAAAGGGAGCCAAACTTGAATTCTCGCTTACAAAATGATCAAGCCTTAAAGCCATCAGATTTTAATCTGAATATAATCTTCAAACTCAAATTTAGCCAAAACTTGTCTCTCCATTTAAATCAGACATATTCTATTGTGAACAATAAGTGAACTTTGATAACATGGAGAGATGCAGTGCAGTGCCTGTATAATTAAATTAGGTGCTAAATACCTTCTTGCCCTTTTCTGCTGCATTTTGACTCTCCAGGTTGCAAATCAGGATGGTTTTGTGAATCAAGCCAGCTTTGATTGGCTGTTTGCCATCACGCAACAGTAAACTGCTGACTTTGACTATTGGGGAGCTACTGATTTACCACATGTTGTTATAGGGAAGAAAGGAGGTAATAATAAAAGCAATAGAGATTCATACTGTACAAAGTGTGTGGGGTGGGCGAGTAACTGAGTGTTTTTTTGTTTTTTTTTAAATGATGAATGTGCATCAAGCTATGATCTGAACTCCAAAACTAAAACCAACCCCTACCCAAAATTGTTCACGACGTTCCTGGATTGAAAACTATTTAGTTTGCTGCTCCTGTCCAGTGGGATGAAAGATACAGCAGCATCCTGGGGGGAAACAATCCTTTGCATGAAATAACACTAAACTGTGTGTGTTTTTTGCTTTGGCAGATAACAAGTATGCCCCTGCTGTTACCCTCAATGGATTCATCTTCATCCTTGGAGGAGCTTATGCCAGAGCCACCACCATCTATGATCCAGACAAAGGAAATATCAAAGCAGGCCCCAACATGAACCACTCCAGGCAGTTCTGCAGGTAAGAGTGCAGGTGGAACTAGAGCTTTAGAATCTGCAGGGGTGCACTGTCACTAGATAGGATTTGTCCAGGAGCAGTCAGAAGTGTAATGTACAAATTGACGGCAAAATCTATGATATTGACACTAAGCAGCTCATATTTGGTTGGTGGGCTTCTTGAGTTTGTAAGTAAAACAAATGCGTTATGTCAGTAACATACCCCCTCCCTCCCTCCCTCTTTTACCATGGCTGTAAATTCTAAATTAACTATTGGTAGGATGAAAAGTTGATGGCCATGACATGTATCAACAGTATGTACAAAATAGTAAAGAATAAGAATTACCAGGTGGTGTGACAGTTTGAGAAGAGATTATCCAGATATATGAATAAGACATCCTCCCCTGCATCTCCACAATTACTTCTGAATTACTACTTAAAATAATGAGCTGGATCATCTGTGAAGTTCATACGCATGTACGACTACCTGCTCTATATCCCCTTCACAGTAGATATTATCTTTTAACTGCATATGATATAGCTATGTTTTGAATTTGTAAATAATTGGTACACCTATTTCATATGTATGTATGTATGTATGTATGTATGTATGTATGTATTCATTTCATCTTTCTTTATATTAATGGAGACCTGCATGTTTAGCAGGACTAGACCGGTAATTGAAAAAAAAGAACAATTTGAACTTTGTTCTAACACTGTACAACTTTCATTATAGTCACTTCTCCCTTAAAATTGGATTTGCTCTGAGCTACTTTTTCAACATCCAGTTGATTAGGTGGTTTAGTGAAGCTAAGTTCTGCTGCTGCACTGCTAAGCAGCTAATTTACTTTTCTACTTTACTCTGTAGTGCTGTGCACATCACTTTGTTTCAGAGTTGTCAAAGACTGGAAATAAGCCTATGTTTAAATCTGCCAAATATGATCCTGTCATTTTAAAGCTTTGTGAGTTTACTGTAGGAGGGTAAAATCAGGGCTTATCTGAAAAACGTGCAAGTACAGTACATGATGATTTCGTTTTTTCTCTCCCATCGGTTGCACTGAACCCGATGATACGCCTAAATTGTAATTTTCAAGTGACCTAAATGTAGGACAAGAGGTACATCTGGGTGTTAATGTAGCTGTCTTTGAGTGATTTGAGACCTTTTTATATAATAACAAAAATTCAATGAGTAGAACCTTTTCCATCAAATTAAATGTCATTACTTAACAAAGTAGGTGTTAACTAAGTGCGAGACCATGAATTTTATAACTATTGCTTTTTCTTTTTTCACCTAGTGCTGTCGTTCTGGATGGCAAGATCCATGCCACGGGAGGAATAGTCAGCAGTGAAGGGCCAGTGCTGGGGAACATGGAAACATTTGACCCTTGTACGAATGTCTGGACACTCTTGCAAAACATGCCTTGCCCTCTGTTCAGGCATGGCTGTGTAGTTATAAAAAAATACATTCAGAGTGGTTGACAGTATAGGACATAATGATTTCTGGTAGCAGTGCATATGTAAAAAACCCAAATTGCTTTTTTGAATACTTGTCTACATTGAATGTAGACATTCATCCTTGCCATTCAGTGAAACGGGCGAGATCCCTTCTGTAACATAGAATAACTTATTGAATCTACAAGCGTGCCACGAAGTGTTATAGTGGTACTTGTTGCTAAGCTATGCTGTTAGTTTGATTCAGCTGTGTTGGGTTTCTTATCTATTCCTCATGTAGAGCAAGATCTGTAGACGTAAACCTCATGCAATCCTTTTACAATAACATTAAGAGGTTAGTAATATATTTGTCTTAACAGTTTTGAGCACTAGCTATTGTTTTATTTATCCCCCCCAACAAGAGAAATATTTTACTTTAGTATTGTCCCAGAAGAGAAGCTCTATCTCTTTTGCTAAGCATACCCAGATGTAAGAGGTAGTGCAATTCTGTCCATAAGCATTTCCTTCACAGGTGAAAACATCAGGACCTATTGAACAAGAGTGGCCCCTTTCTGAGTGTGGGGGACTGTGCACGCTGGTCTGGGTACATAACAGAAAGCTGCTACATGTGACAGAGTCCCTGTTGACATGTGGTTTTTGAAGTGATGAACTATGGTAGGGGGTTGGAGGACTGGAAATGCACCTCAGTATAAGGGACAGAATCCATACCTCCTGCCATGGCCAGAGCATGGGAAAAAAATTGATTTTTTTTTTTTTTTTTTAACCAACCCTGTAAACAAATGGATGTGTGTACTGAAAAATGCAAAAGATTTTTGCAAAGATGTTTTTTATAATCTGCAAAATCTGTACCTAAATGAAGAAAAAAGGTAACGTGTCAAGGTGTTAAAGTTCTGAAACTATGTACAGTAGTAATGTATATAAAAGTATAAGGCAACTATGCTTTGTAAAAAACATAATGGGAGATGTTCTTCTGTACTTGTCCATGTGTACAGTATACCATAGTTTAGGAGACACGTCATATCATATACGTCTATGACCACACTGATTATGGTCTCGTCAACATTCTGCAAATGTCTGCAGTGTGTAGTATCGGCAGGCCTCTTAACAGCCCCATGCTGTAGGGATAGCAGTAATAGCAGTTCCTCCCCCTCCCACCCCCACAGTACCACAGCACAGGTACTCATCAGCCACAAGTTTTAACACTCCTGTAGTATTATGGTCTCACAGACCATAAAAACTCACTTTTCTATTTGCAACAGAAATATTTTTTGAGAATTTATACCCAAATTTTACAAATTAAAAAAAAAAAAAAAAAATTAAGATAAAAAATGCTGTGGAAAGAAAAAAAGCACACTGTTGTACACAATGTTATCTGGAAATAACCAAGGGATAATGTACAGCATTTCATAGGACCCGTACTGTAGGCTGATTAAATACTAGAAGAGTACTTTCAGCAATAAACATGTTCTTGCAAAGTGAAATAAGAAGCCATTTCAGAAATATCATTCCTGTCTAACCACTGTAACAAAGGGTATGGCAGTTCCATCAATCTTCATTTGTTGGAGATGAGCTGATCGGAGAGCTGTGTGGGAATGCACAGAAGTAGTTTAGTAAAGAGAACAATAGAACCTAAAGTGATCTCCGTAACATCCAGGCAATGTTGAGGATAGATATTGAAATCATGCAAACCAGCATATGGTCTTAACAGAGTTTTGAACGCCCTTCTTTTACTCTGTAAAAACAATATAAAAATAAAGGCACAGAAAAAAAAACACAAACTTCTCTTTATTATTTAAGGATTTTAAGATTTTTACAGTTGTGGTTCAGGTCTGACCTCTCCTTGTACAAACGTACAGTTTAATTCAGTTACACCACCTCATAGCAACTTATCTTGCAACAATTGTAAGTCGCCCTGGATAAGGGCGTCTGCTAAGAAATAAATAATAATAATAATAATAATAATAGCAACAGCTGAAGAGGCAGATGATTTAGGAATACATCAGGAGGCGAGCATGCTATAAAACCAGGTAGCCTTAGAAAACAGGGTAAACAAATGTCAGAATTGATGTATTACAACTGGAATGTTATTAACTTCAGAAGTGACTCCTGCTAGATGAAGCTACTTGCTGTACAGTTGATCCCATTATAAGGGTTTAACTGCATTGGATTTTAAAACAATCTAACCTGGCACCATTTTAAGGTTGTGATTCAGGGCAGCCAGGCTCTTTGCAGTATAGTTTGCTGGACTCAATCTTCTAATAAATCCCATTCACATGGACCACTTTTCAATTACCTTTAAAAATACTTTGCTCCCTAGTTTATATTAAAAACAGCAAATGAGTAGGAGTAACAGTATAGTAGATAAACTTTCCTGTGTATATGGCCTCAGCCTGAATTGTGGACTTGGATGGTTTGTAGATTATGAAGTAAAAGACATTGTGGTCTGCATCAATAAACAGGAGTGTAAAGTCTCTAATTAGAAGCTGAATGTAGCCACAGGACCTCATTTAAATTGTATTCTGAATGTGTGTCTCAGAGATATGAGGCAAATATAATGTGGCAGTAGCAGCTTTTAAAAACAAACCATACGATTGCAGCAGTACAATCAGAGAATACTACTTTACACACAAATATACCTTTTACTCCCACAGTTGTCTCCAACCACCCTGAAAATATATTTGATGTCACAAAGGAACTGTTTATCTTGTAAAATGTACACCCACATTAATATTTCTCAAATGACATTAATAAATAAAATCTCTAACTGGAAGATTATTTAGGATTAATTTACATACAAATGAACATAAAAATACACCTTAAGAACTGATATTCTACTACAATATCTTAAATTGCAATACAAGCCAGCTTTAATGCTACCCTACAACAGATAAACTTAGTTTCAGATACACACAATCCTGGATCAGACCTCACTCGCACTCTTCGTAAACTGACGCTTGATCAGCCCTTCGAGGGAACAATTAATCTAGATGGGTTATTTTTGCTGTGCTATACTTACCTTCACACATAGTGTAGTTTATTATTTTTTATTTTTTTAATTTAGTTGTTGCCAATGGTTTTTTACCCTGGTTTTCTCCCCAATTTGGAATGCCCAATTGTTATTTGTATCCCAGTTCACCTCTGTAATCCGCTGGCGAGTCGGGAAATGGAGGCTGGAACATGCGTCCTCTGAAACGTGCTCCTGCCAATCCAGATCTGATGGCTCCACTGCAAAACCGCGGCGCCTTATCGGCCACAGGGGTCGTTGGTGCGCGGTGAGCCGTGGATTCCCCTGCTGACCTAAGCCCTCCCTACCCGGGAGGCGCTTGGCCAATTGTGTGTCGCCCCGTAGGATCCCCCGGTCAAATAAAATACATAAAACCATTTGCAAACAATTCAATTTTTCACCTTTATTCAAGTATTTCACCGCAGTTTTCTTGAAAATGACAGTAAGTGTTCCAAATTTCAAAGAAAAAAACAATAACTTATTTGTACTATATTGACAAAATAAAATGTCACGTTACATACAATCTGGGATAAACCTGCGAAAACGAAAGCCAGTCAATGTTGCAAAGCTACATTTAAAAAATATATATATACAAATACATACAAGGGAAAAATCCCAACAAATTCAAGCTTACATTGTGATTATGCAAATTGTACAGGTTCAGCATTGTGACCTGACATTCAGTATGCAATGTTAGCATTTATTTATTTTAAGAGGAGGGCACAAAAATCAAACATAACTAGCATATTAGAATTATATTGGCATCTGAGAATTAAACACAATTGCTAATGAGCAAAAATGTGCAGTTATAGGTCACAGAAGAGGCATAAACCCTGTATCAACACCCCAGCAGTTATGGTGTCTGGACAGTGAATCAATATTGCTGCAAAATGTCAGACCTTTAGGCTGGTGAGGAAGGTACTGCACCAACAACCTTAGTTGTTAACTATAATAATCAATACCATTTATTTATTTTTAAAGTAGCCAATAAATCAGAAGATCTTGTAGTAATTCTGACACACAGTTATGATGAGGCCAAATCATTTGGCATGTGCACCAGGCTTCAGTTACAGAGTCACAAGAAAGGCTCGGGACACAGAGCAGAACAGGTTTCTCGAAGTTTTTCACTTAACAAATCAATAGCTTTTAACTTGATGGATTCCTGCAATCTTTCTGAGTGGTATATTTTCTAAACAGTTTTCAGGGGGAGTGACTGATACCATAAGCACATAAGTACAAAATATGTGTTTCTAAAATGAAAAGCACCGTCAGGGTACAGGGAATAAAATCAATGCTGTCGTGGCATGTTAACCGGCTGCCCGCTTTGTTTGATAATCTCTTTCATCTGGAGCACCAGAACTCTGAATGATTGCAATGTGCGTACCAAAAGAAAGTTACAGTAATACATTGGACAATGAAGCCACTTATTCTCTGAAGACCTTTTGATTTTTAGCTGACAAACTAATACCATGTTGGGATATTATTCTTTAGGACTCATTGACTCCAAAGCATATTCAGCAACATTTCTGACCAGGAGCAAAAGTGGTAAAATTATGATAAATGGATTGGCTTGAAGAATATTGTTTTAATACATTTTAAAAGGTTAAGCTGCATTTTTGGGATCATTCTAGACCATTACACGCAGGTATCAGACGATCAATGGTTACTTCTGCCATGGGATATATATATGGTCAGTATCTCAGCAGCATTTCAAACTTGCTTATAACTTACAAAATAATTTTACATTTTCATCTCAATCACCCACCAGTCACAGAGCCCCCTTTTCAGACACACTTTTTTGTCAAGCTGCAGTTATTTTAAAGAAGTACTGCTTCTGAAAAAAGTGTTCACTTTACAAACTGAATATTTTTTTTTATAAATGCATCAAGAACCTGAGACCTGTAAAACCCATTTTTTCAGAAACTTGCTACAAAATGTTGCTATGTTGTGTTCAGCACAAAACTTAATGCTCAACAATTTCCCAAAACTTCTGAAGTACAAAAGGCTGTTTAAGTTTATGAATATTACTATAAAAACACCCATCCATTATATATATAAAGAAAAAAAAACCCACCACATTCAATCCCAAGGTAATCATTTTAAAAGTCTGCCAAAACCCAGCCTACTTCTACACAAAAGAACAAAAGTACAATTCTACTTTAAACATTTAAAAACACAGGAAATGGCATTTTTTTGTATATAAAAGAAGCTGATTTTTCCTAGGCTCAGGTGAAGGTGAGTTTCAGATTACTGCAGTTGCCAAACAAATTAAAGTGTACTTTTAATAGATAGAAAGATAGATTGAGATAGATTAGAGGTATAAACCATGACGGGCAATGTGGTTCCCATGAAATATACGCATGCCTGGGTGTTTTTTATATATATATACATATACACACATACATACATACAGTGCCTTGCAAAAGTATTCAGACCCCTGACCAATTCTCTCATATTATTGAATTACAAATGGTACACTGAAATTTCGTTCTGTTTGATATTTTATTTTAAAACACTGAAACTCAAAATCAATTATTGTAAGGTGACATTGGTTTTATGTTGGGAAATATTTTTAAAAAAAATAAAAAAAACTGAAATATCTTGCTTGCATAAGTATTCAACCCCTGTGCTGTGGAAGCTCCCAGTTTACACCGATGAAAGAAATTGCTCTAACGAGGACACAATTACCTTACCATTGGCCTCCACCTGTGAACCATTAAAGTTGCTGTCACATTTTCTGGATAAAAACCCCACTGTTGAAGGATCATTGGTCAGGCTGTGAATCTGAAGGAAAATGAAGACCAAAGAGCATTCTACAGAAGTTAGAGATAAAGTAATACAAATGCATCGATTAGGGAAAGGGTACAAAATAATATCCAAGTGTGTGGATATCCCAGTGAGCACAGTTGGATCAATAATCAGGAAGTGGAAGCTGCATCACACCACCCAGGCACAGCCAAGAAAATGCCGTCCCTCAAAACTCAGCGCTCAAACAAGGAGACTTGTGAGAGAAGCCACAGAGAGGCCAACAATCACTTTGAAGGAGCTACAGAGTTCAGTGGCTGGGAGTGGAGTAATGGCACACCAGTCAACCATATCAAGAGCTCAGCATAACACTGGCCTGTATGGGAGGGTGGCAAGAAAGAAGCAGTTACTCAAAAAACTACCATCTGAAAGCACGTCTGGAGTTTGCCAGAAAGCATGAGAGTGAACTAGCTGCGATTTGGGAAAAGGTTTTGTGGTCAGATGAGACCAAGATAGAGCTTTTTGGCCAAAACTCGTAGCGCTATGTGTGACGCAAACCTAATACTGCCCATGCCTCACACCATCCCTACAGTGAAATATGGTGGTGGCAGCATCATGCTGTGGGGATGCTTCTCATCAGCAGGGACTGGGCATCTTGTTAAAATTGAAGGAAGAATGGATGGAGCAAAATACAGGGAAATACTGCAAGAGAACCTGCTTCAGTCCGCTAAAAAACTGAAGCGTGGGAGGAAATTCACCTTTCAGCAGGACAATGATCCCAAGCACATGGCCAAAGCAACATTGGAGTGGCTCAAGAACAAAAAGGTGAATGTCCTACAGTGGCCCAGTCAAAGTCCTGATCTCAATCTCATTGAGAATCTGTGGCACTATTTGAAAATTATGGTCCACAAGTGTCGTCCAACCAACCTGAACAACCTGGAGCAAAACTGCCAAGAAGAATGGGCCAAAATCACTCCGACACTGTGTGCAAAGCTGGTACATACTTACCCCAAAAGACTTAAAGCTGTTATTGCAGCGAAAGGAGGCTCTACCAAATATTAATGTGTGGGGGTTGAATACTTATGCAAGCAAGATATTTCAGTTTTTTATTTTTCTTAAAAATATTTCCCAACATAAAACCAATGTCACCTTACAATAATTGATTTTGAGTTTCAGTGTTTTAAAATAAAATATCAAACAGAACGAAATTTCAATATACCATTTGTAATTCAGTAATAATTGGTCAGGGGTCTGAATACTTTTGCAAGGCACTGTATATACACACACATATATACATACAGTACTGTGCAAAAGTTTTAGGCAGGTGTGAAAAAATGCTGTAAAGTAAGAAAAAATAGACATGTTTATAGATTATATTGATCAATTAACTAAATGCAAAGTGAGTGAACAGAAGAAAAATCTACATCAAATCCATATTTGGTGTGACCACCCTTTGCCTTCAAAACAGCATCAATTCTTCTAGGTACACTTGCACAAAGTCAGGGATTTTGTAGGCATATAGTCAGGTGTATGATTAAACAATTATACCAAACAGGTGCTAATGATCATCAATTCAATATGTAGGTTGAAACACAATCATTAACTGAAACAGAAACAGCTGTGTAGGAGGAATAAAACTGGGTGAGGAACAGCCAAACTCAGCTAACAAGGTGAGGTTGCTGAAGACAGTTTACTGTCAAAAGTCATACACCATGGCAAGACTGAGCACAGCAACAAGACACAAGGTAGTTATACTGCATCAGCAAGGTCTCTCCCAGGCAGAAATTTCAAGGCAGACGGGTTTCCAGATGTGCTGTCCAAGCTCTTTTGAAGAAGCACAAAGAAACGGGCTACGTTGAGGACCGTAGACGCAGTGGTCGGCCAAGGAAACTTACTGCAGCAGATGAAAGACGCATCACACTTACTTCCCTTCGCAATCGGAAGATGTCCAGCAGTGCCATCAGCTCAGAATTGGCAGAAAACAGTGGGACCCTGGTACACCCATCTACTGTCCCGAGAAGTCTGGTCAGAAGTGGCCTTCATGGAAGACTTGCGGCCAAAAAGCCATACCTCCGACGTGGAAACAAGGCCAAGCGACTCAACTATGCACGAAAACACAGGAACTGGGGTGCAGAAAAATGGCAGCAGGTGCTCTGGACTGATGAGTCAAAATTTGAAATATCTGGCTGTAGCAGAAGGCAGTTTGTTTGCCGAAGGGCTGGACAGCGGTACACGAATGAGTGTCTGCAGGCAACAGTGAAGCATGGTGGAGGTTCCTTGCAAGTTTGGGGCTGCATTTCTGCAAATGGAGTTGGGGATTTGGTCAGAATTAATGGTCTCCTCAATGCTGAGAAGTACAGGCAGATACTTATCCATCATGCAATACCATCAGGGAGGCATCTGATTGGCCCCAAATTTATTCTGCAGCATGACAATGACCCCAAACATACAGCGAAAGTCATTAAGAACTATCTTCAGCGTAAAGAAGAACAAGGAGTCCTGGAAGTGATGGTATGGCCCCCACAGAGCCCTGATCTCAACATCATCGAGTCTGTCTGGGATTACATGAAGAGAGAGAAGCAACTGAGGCTGCCTAAATCCACAGAAGAACTGTGGTTAGTTCTCCAAGATGTTTGGGCCAACCTACCTGCCAAGTTCCTTCAAAAACTGTGTGCAAGTGTACCTAGAAGAATTGATGCTGTTTTGAAGGCAAAGGGTGGTCATACCAAATATTGATTTTATGTAGATTTTTCTTCTGTTCACTCACTTTGCATTTTGTTAACTGATAAATATAAACTATTAACATGTCTATTTTTGAAAGCATTCTTACTTTACAGCATTTTTTCACACCTGGCCTAAAACTTTTGCACAGTACTGTGTGTAATGAGAGAGAGAGAGAGAGAGAGAGAGAGAGAGAGAGAGAGAGAGAGAGAGAGAGAGAGAGAGAGAGAGAGAGATCCAGTACCTTAGCTTCTTAGTATGTAAACTGTAGAAGAAAGTACACAACAAATACTGTTGGTAGCCATTAAACAGCTGTATTTTATACATAAAAAAGCCGAGGTAGCTCTGTATTATCTCTGCAGTAGTCCAATATTCATTCCTTAAAGTACTGTGTTGCATATCTTCGAAGGCTGCACCTGACACTGCTTGAAGGCTGTAGTGATTGGAGATGGTAATACTGGCTCTAACATTGTTCTGTTAAGCTTTTGGAAAATAATGACCATGCCATGCTTGGAAATACGAGAAACCACACAAAGTAATGCTCTCTGTGACTTGACTACAAATCAACACTGCCTAGAATGGTCTTCTGACATACTATGGGAATACTAAAAAGATTGGCACATTTTTCTTGCAAAAATAAATAAGGGGGACGCATCAGAAAATAAATATATATACAGTAGATGCCGCTTATTAACAACCTCTCAGTTCCCAGCAAAAAGTTGTCATTAACCGAAAGTTGCCAATAAGCGAAAAGACCCTGTTTTCAAGTGTATTTATATAGAACAACTATATATACTGTAGTTGTACAAATATGGCACTGGAATACATGTGTTTAAAATGTTAGTGTTAAAAAATGAACATGAGAAACACAAAATACCCAAAAAACAAAAAAAGGAGTTGGCTTAAATAGTACTACACAATGATGTACTACAATTGTCCTTACACTGAGTGAAGCAAACATGAAAAAAATGTGTTGTACTTACAATCAATTCTAAAGAACACAATTTTAAAATAAGAAATTGTCCAACATTGTCTGCTTTTTACAATGTACCACCTCCGGCTGTAAATCCATCTCAATTTTGCGTGCAGCTTCGTAGCCAGTTTCAAAGCCACGATTCTGCCTCAGTCCACCATAAATACGATGTTGCGAAGTCAGTGTGTTATAAAAGCTGTATGAAGTATGCACATAAATCATGCAAGTGTGCTCTGTAGCACTGGCAGCTAGTAATAAAGTTGTCAATAAGCGGCGTGCAGTTGCTAATATCAGAATTCCATTCACATTAAAGTCTATGGGATGGGATTGGTTCCTGGGAAAATGTTGTAAATAACCGAAAGTTGTCTATCAGGGTTGCTAATAACCGACATCTACTGTATTTTCAACAAAGCCATAAACTACATATTAAAAATCTGTATTAAAATAATAATAAAAATAATACTACTTTGCACTCGATTGCTTTTCCCTTGTGAAAAGGTTTGGGTTGAAATCTGCACTAGATAAATTGGTTAGCACCAGTTCCCCTTTTGCTATTCAGGAAGAACAGCCCGTGTGTCAAGTGCTTGGTGAAATATTTCAATGCAAAGATTTCAGACCTGAAAAAAAAAAAGGCTTTGAAATATTAAAACTCAAGAGGCTAAACACACTCTACACTGAATATTCTAGCATACATACCTACCAGTAGCAGCACTTTACAATTAGGTTTCACTTTTTTTTTTTTTTTAATTATAATTATGGGTACAGTAATAAGGCACATGCTAGGCAGTGCAAACTACAGGTGAGTCTTTATATCTGTTAACTGCATCCAGTTATTTCAGCTATTTGTTATGACACAAAGGAACACTCAAACAGGGTTCAGTTTGTACACAGTGGACATACAACATTATAAACCCAAAGGAAAGTTACATTTCATGATCGTGAAAGCAAACTGTGCCACCTTTTCCAGCTGGGACTGGCCAAAAAAAAAAAAAAAATCCTGGCTCAGTTTTTTAAAATAGGCTCTTATCAACACTGTTGTTAGATTTTATTTGGATTGAAGTCAGTACTGTAGCTGCACTGCCATCACAGCATTTAAAACTGGATAGCTCTTGTACACTATCTGCCAAAAATCACTACAACATTCATCTTCAAATAGTCTACACATGTTTATCCTCATTTGCAACTGGGTTTGCAACATCAGTTTGTCTGAAATGTTTACGATCTCTAACCTCGAGAAATCAATGTTGAACTTTCTCAATACAATCCAAATATAACCTAGGCAGAGAGAATACAGCACAACTTATGTTTGTTTCATCTTAGCTCAAAGGGAAAAAAAGGGATTCTCCTTAAATTAATAATACACAATAATTTCGGGGGGTACTGGTTAGCTGTACCTACATGAGTGGTTCTGAGCACTTCTAAAATACAAATTAGGTTTGGAAAGTAGAAACATCATAAATGGCACAGCAATTACATTTACAAATTGTTTTCAATGTATTTTTTTTAAGTTTTGGTAATTTCTGCCAGTGGCTAGAAAAGATTATTACAGTTTGCTTGAGCAGCATAAGGGCTGATTTAACTGATCTCCCCATTAGCTCCCATTATTCCAGTGGCAGGCAAGATACATTTTTATTTTTTATTTTTATTGACTGTACTTGCTTGCTTATAATTATTGAAACCAGGAGCAGCGATAGCACCAGAATCTGCAAACATCATCAGCCTCTGTCTGTGTCTGTTGACAAGAGATAACCTTTGATACAGGTCTGTGTTTGGTTCCAGGTTCCTGAGACAATAGCACCAAAGTCACCAGTACAAAGTGAGAGGGAGCTTTTTTTTAAGACCGAGGCTCCAAACAAGCTCTGTGTTGAAGGAAAGAAATGGCTCAGAACACTGATCTCTATCAGTAACGAGTCTGTCAGGATAAACCTGTTTGTCTTTAAAATCAAATCACAGGAATGTTTCAAAAGTATCAACTGTTCTTTCCATATCCTGAAAAAAAAAAAAGAAAGAATTAAAAATCCACAAAACACCCTTGTGGATTGTAGCCAGCAGTGACAATTGAATCCACTTCAATGCAACTCCCAGCTGGTCTGTTAGCAAGTGGCATTGTAGACAGGCTATGGCATTAAATTTCCCCAAAACCCACGCATGCAATGAACACACACACACACACACACACACACACTAGGGATGTGAATTTTAAATGTTTAAAACGTATAAACTCTAAAGGTAGTCGTTAAACGTTTAATAACATGCTAGACGTATAACCGGTCACATGACAAAATGTCACCAAAACGCGTATTTTTTTATGCATTAATTTTAGTAATTTATCATCAGCAGTCCGTCGCGCATCAGACTGCTCTAGTGCCTCAGTAAGGGCGGATATTATAAAAAGGAAGGGGTTTGGCAATTGCCTCCAAGTAGCTTTTCTAATTGGTGCAACAGAAAGATTGACACTGGAGGGGGGGGGGGGTTATTCTCAGTCGATCTGGCGCTTCACTGGTGCACTGTGTGTGTGTTTATGCCTGTAGTAGGCGTGGTATGGTATCAATTCCACGGCACGGTAATAACGTTAATGACAAGCGATTTTCTGATATTTAAAATGGCATCTCTAAACAAAGAAAGCCACGTTTGGAAGTATTTTGAGAAACCGGACAAGAAAACAGTGGTGTGTAAATAATTATGCCAAACAAAATTGCCGTACCACAAAAGTTCAATGCTTCACCATTTGAAATGAAAACATTCAGAATTATCATGGAGCTACTGATGGCAATAAAAAGCAAACATCCATAACAACATTTGCTACAGATTTGGCCGAATAGGGCGTGATCACGTTATCCCCTATGAGGACAGTGCATGTGAATCGTGAATGCTGCAGTTTTGAAATCGATGCAAGATTATCCCAATACTGTGCCGACCCATAAAACAATAACAGCG
This sequence comes from Acipenser ruthenus, assembly GCF_902713425.1. Classification (NCBI taxonomy): domain Eukaryota; kingdom Metazoa; phylum Chordata; class Actinopteri; order Acipenseriformes; family Acipenseridae; genus Acipenser; species Acipenser ruthenus. Next base: position 18,824,833 of record NC_081193.1, read on the forward strand.
AGGCTGGAAAAACTTAAAGAAAATCGTGCTGCAGCTGTTCATACAAAACTTTCAAAAGGGAGAAAAAGTTGCAATTACCACAAACTCGTGGACCCCATTCCCAAATCTTCCCATAGGTGGAAGGCTTTTTTCACTTGAAATTGTTCTGTATGCTTTTAGACCAAACGGTCGTTTAGTACAGTTTTTGTTTGTATGTTGGAAATACTGCACTAAAGTAAAAGGACCCCTGAGACACGGGTTCAAACAGGTAGGCCAGGCATCTCTTCTTACAATTGAATGTAAGGTTGTGAGGATACATGAATTTGAATACTTTACATTTAGTAATACTTGACCATATACAATTAACTGCACAAGAAGGCAAACATTATATTAATTACTTAATATATTACTTGATTGTGCGTTAGTTTGGCATTTAAAATTGGACTTGTGTCCCCCACCTAGGCTTGAACCCATGACCCTCCGATCAAGAGTCTAGAGCCCTAACCACTACTCCACACTGCTAAACATGGCAACATACGTGATCTTTCTATAATGAGCAACAGGAGTGAAGTTGGTTTGGAGGATTTTGATACCACTTTTGACTCTCTTCCTCTTGTCTTCATCATCGGTAGCAGTAGGTAATAGAGCTGTTAACTGATTGTACTCGCTAAGCTTAGGCTTGAGAAGCTGGTTATTGCCCCTTCTCTGAGTTTATTTCAGTTACACTCTTCGGAGTGATTATTATTTTTGTTATTAAGGATTATATAAATTGTTTTACACTTATATATTTCCTTCACGCTTTGCTTCGGCATCGCGTTTTGTTTACTTTCGTGGTCTCCGTCTTTCTTGTGTTAATAATTATTTTATAATTATTAGTGTTGTGTTTTGGGTTTTTTTGTAAATAAAATTGTATATATTTTGTGAAGGACGCGCGTTGCGTTGGCCTTGGCCGCGCGCGTATCTGCAGCCCCGGTCTTGCCTTGGCTAGACCACGTGTGTGGAGCCTGCACTGCAGTCTCCCACATACTACCTCTGCGGTGTGTTCCACCAACCGCGTGGTAGCTGTACTGTGCCCCAGTCACATATCACTATCATATAGTGCTGCTGCAGCGTCCAAAAAAGAAAAAAAACACACTTTTTCCCCCCTATTCACTGCACAGAGGAAGACAACCACAAAGCACAAATTCCCAAGCACCAACAGGTAAGTAGTGCACAGCACCCAAGACACAGTACCAGCACTTAGCGTCTCCGCTCTGTGGGTCAGCTGACGTTTAGGCGTCTGTGCTAGCGTTCTATGCTCGGTACTCACGCTCCGGCGTGCTGCGCTTCGGCGTTCACATCGGTGCTCGACGCTTCGGCGTTCGCTGCTCGTCAGTGCTTGCGACAAACAAGGCATTTTGTCGGGCTTTCACCGATGCGTGACCTGCCAGGCCAAGTTGCCTGCCAGCGATCTGCATGATGACTGTGTAGCGTGTTTGGGGCCGGAGCACGCTGCATCTGCCTTGGCGGATAAGGCATACTGCCATCTATGTGCGGGGTTCCAGACACACACCCTTCGCCAGAGAGCAAAGAAGGCGGTTGGGAGTCATTCTCCATCCTCAGGGTCATCCTATACAGTCTCGGCCCCGCCGTCGTCTGCTACGACGCCACCGGTGAGGCTGCAGCTCTCCAGGAGCCCATCCTCCCAGCTTACAGCTGGTCAGAGGTCTCCAGCCAGGCGTGCTCGGGAACGTTCCCGCAGCCCCTCCTCTCGTGGGGCACGTCCCCATCGGGAGTCCAGGTCGAGATCTCGATCGTCTCGCCGTAGAAGGCACTCTTGCTCCCCTCGACGGGACAGGCGACACCAGGACAGATTTGGAGTGGCTGAGCTCACCTCCAAAATGTCACAGTTTATAGAGGTCATGATGGGGCAGCAATCCTTCCTCATGACCCTAGCGAACGTGGCGCCTCGGGTCCCAGAACAACGGACCGGGCCCATCTCTAATCAGCCAGTGGCTCCTCCACCAGTTGCTCACGGCCAACCCCAGGAAGTGTGGGACATCGATGCGATCTCAAGGGACGCATCCGACTTGGAGCCCTTGCTGGAGGAGTATAGCACAGAGGGCGAGGTGGCCTTCCAGCACTCTGGGCAGGAGACCGACCCTGAAGTACTGGACACTAATGACCCTATGTGGTCAGTGGTCGAGAGGGCAACCCGTCACTTGGGCGTGGACTGGCCCATGCTAGAGCCAACAACGGTGCTCCCTCTTTGAGTCGCCATCAGCCCAGCCCCTTCAGTCCAGCATGCTACCGGCACTCCTGGATTTTATTAAGGAGGTGCAGTCCACCTGGGGGGCCCCGGCCTCCGCCCCTGCAACTTCTCGCAAGGCTTCGGCCTTCACCATGCAAGGGGTGAGCAAAGCTGGGTTGGCATCCTTCCCACCGGTGGGCGCTGCGTTCGCCGCGTTAGTGAAGGCGCCAACATTATCGGGGCTGACCAAGGATCCTGCGTGCCCCAACAGGCAATGTAAGATTACGGAGGTCCACCTGAAAAAAGGGTACGCCGTGGCTACAGAGGCAGTCAGGCTGTCTAACGTGGCCAGCCTCCTGACGGTCTACCAGGCGGCGGTCATCCGGGATCTGCCCGAGTGCCCCTCCGTTGCCCTTAGGACCGAGCTAGGCACAATTGCTCAGCTGTTGGTGAAGCTGGCTCAATTAAATGCGCAAGCACAGGGCAGGAGCATCGCTTCTCTTGTGGTGGCAAGAAGGCTGCTCTGGCTCTCGCAGGCGAGGGTACAGGAGCCTGATAAGGTCCCATTGCTGGATGCTCCAATATCACCGGGGCATACGTTTGGCCCAGCGGTAGAGGAGATGCTGCAATGCTCCGTCAAGGCGCGTGAGGCTTCACAGCAGTTGGCAAAGATGTGGCCAAACAAACCTTTCCAACCAAGGCGGCCACAGGAGCACCAGTGGCGCAGGACACCGCCACAGCAGCAGACGCAACCACGGGGCAATAAAATCTCCCCTTCGGGTGCATCAGCGCGCAGCCAACCCGCGTGGCAGACGACGTCCTTGTGGCTCTGGCCAGGCCCCTCGCGAACGAGTGCAGCCGAAACAGCCCTGAAAATTCCAGGCAGCTGTCAACCCACCCCTACACTGTCCCACAGCTCCAGTTCTAGCAACACTGCACCGACAACATCTGGGTGCACAAAACTATATTCACCGGGTACATCCTTCAGTTCCGGGTAAACCCCCTCCCCTCTGGGGAGTGGTGGTAACTGCAGTGAAGGACTCGGTTCAGTCCTCAGCTCTGAATGTGGAAATACAGGCATTGCTCAGGAAGCGTGCCATCCAAATACTTCCTGGTGCCCAAGAAGGATGGCGGGCTCCGTCCTATTTTAGATCTACGGCTACTGAACAAATACCTGCGGGTGTTATCGTTCAGGATGCTTATGCACAGGCACATCATCCAGTCTGTCCGACAAGGCGACTGGTTCACCACCGTGGACCTGACAGATGCGTACTTTCACGTTCCCATCTGCCCAGGTCACAGGAAGCATCTGCGGTTCACATTTCAGAGCAGAGTTTTGTGTCCTTCCATTCGGCCTGTCACTAGCTCCCCGAACCTTTTCGAAATGTATGGATGCCATTCTAGCTCCCTTGCTGGCTCAAGGCGTCCGACTGCTGAATTATCTGGACGACTGGCTCGTCTGCACACAGTCGAAGGAGCAGGTGGCACAGCACACAGTGATGGTTACAGACCATCTTCAGTGGCTAGGTCTGAAGGTCAATTCAGAAAAGAGCCGCCTCGTGCCAAGCCAACAGACCGAATTCTTGGGTCTACATCTGGACTCAGTGTCCATGGAAGCGACCCTGTCGACACAAAGAGTTGTCTCGATGGAGCGGTGTCTCTCCCTATTCAGGTTGAGAGAAACAGTCAGCATGGAGCTGTGTCAGCACATGCTGGGCTTGATGGCTGCTGCCTCGCAAGCCATTCTTTTGGGCTTATTACACCAGAGACCTCTGCAGGCCTGGTTCAATGCCTTCGCGTTGCATCCGCGGAGAGACAAACACCGCAGGTTGAGGATATCCTGCTAAGAAATAAATAATAATAATAATAATAATAATATCCCGAACCTGCTGGCAAGTGCTGCGCTGGTGGAAAGTTCCATCGAACATCCGCCAGGGCGTACGCTTGGGTCTCATCTTCCGAAGGGAGGTTATCACGACCGACGCTTCCAACCAAGGTTGGGGAGCAGTCTGGAACGGCTCAGGGACCCGCGGAGTGTGGTCAGGACCCTGGAGGTCAGCCCACATCAATGCTCTGGAACTCAGAGCGGTTGACCTCGCCCTCCGGCACTTCTTGCCAGTGCTTCTAGGCAAGCACGTGTTAGTGCAGTCAGACAACACCACAGTTGTGGCGTATATCAACCGCCAGGGAGGCCTACGGTCCCCCTGCCTTCACCGGATGGTAACACGGATGTTGCTATGGGCACAACCGTGTTTATCCTCTCTGCGTGCAGTTCACCTACCGGGCAGAGTCAATTACGCAGCGGATCTCCTGTCCAGAGGAGGCCCTCTTGCGGGTGAATGGCGTCTCCACCCTCAGGTGGTAGAGCATGTTTGGGAATGGTTCGGCATAGCGCAAGTAGATCTCTTCGCTTCGCGAGAGACCACGCACTGCCCCCTATGGTTCTCGGTGAAGGACCTCGACAGCCCTCTAGGAGTCGATGCACTGGCTCACGAATGGCCGCCAGGGCTCCTATATGCGTTTCCACCGATTCCGATGCTCCCTGCCTTCTTAGAGAAGGTCAGGGTAGAGCAAGCGACAGTGATTCTGATCGCTCCTCGGTGGCCTCGGAGAATATGGTTCCCGAGCCTGGTGCAGTTGCTGCACGGTCGCCCGAGGGAGCTCCCCCTGCGAGCGGACCTATTGTCCCAGGCCCAAGGAGGGCTTTGGCACCCGAACCCCAAGCTCATGCAGCTATGGGCTTAGCCCCTGAACAGGAGCGCCTGTCAGCCTTAGGGCTCTCGACGGCGGTGATTTCAACCATTCAGAGTGCTAGAGCGCCCTCTACTAGGTCGCAATATACGTGCAGTTGTTTCAAGATTGGTGTCTGGCTTAGGGTCATGACCCAATATCCTGCCCTATGGCAGTATTACTACAGTTTCTGCAGAAACTGTTAGGTGTAGGAAAGTCTCCTTCTACACTTAAGGTGTATTTAGGCGCCATATCGGCTTGCCATGTACGCATTGACGGGTTATCACCAGGTTGTCATTTTCTGGCATCTCAATTCCTGAAGGGCGCAAGACGCTTGCGACCTCCCAGGGACGACCAATTTACCGTCATGGAGCCTTGACGTGGTGCTAGAAGCCCTTACCAAGTCACCGTTCGAGCCTCCCCACAGTGTGGATATGAAGCTCGTGTCTATGAAGACTGCGTTTTTGCTGTCAGTGGCATCAGCCAAACGTGTGGGCGAGTTACATGCACTATCAGTGCATTCATCATGTACTCGTTTCGCAGGAGACGGTTCTAAAGTCTCCATGCGTCCAAATCTGGCCTTTTTACCAAAGGTCATTTTCCGGTTTCATTGAACCAACTAGTTGAGTTGATGGCGTTACATCCTCCTCCTTTTTCTTCCCCAGAGGAAGAACGGTTACACATGCTCTGCCCCGTGCGGGCATTGAGGTGTTATATTGACCATACAACGACTGTGAGGCAAACAGAACAGTTGTTCATATGCCATGGTTGTAGGACTTTGGGTCAGCCGTTGTCTAATGTTGAAGGCACATTCCACTAGGGGTATGGCGACATCCTGGGCCCTCTTTAGAGGGGTGCCGGTGTCTGACATTTGCGTTGCAGCCAGTTGGGCTACACATACTTTTACGAGGTTCTACCGTTTAAATGTACTGGAATCCTCTGCTCCGTCATTTGGAGCATCCGTGTTACACTCTATGACACCCTAGTTGGCGGTCATATTGAGTATTGTCACGATATGGTGTTGACTTCCACCTTAGGACAGGTGTCATTGCGAGCGCAGACACTGAGGCGCGGCTCCACATATGCGTAGATGTATTGCCTACGCAGTGGCGTTATGATGTAAGTCTGTCCTACTGCCGAGATTCCTCCCTCGCGACGGCTTGGGTACACTGTTCTCATACCTTGATGGTTATTTTCGACTTGAAAGGGAACGATAGGTTGAGGATGCAACCCCGGTTCCCTGAAAGAGAAAATAACCATCAAGCCGCGAGGTCGCTCTGGAAGCCTTCACGGCCTGAAGAGCAAAAGAGGAAGAGAGTCTCCCTATCGGCAGCTTTGTTATAAAGCTCAGCCAATCCCAACTGCCTGACGGCAATATTCCATACCTTGATGGTTATTTTCTCTTTCAGGGAACCGGGGTTGCATCCGCAACCTATCGTTCTGTTGTATTGAACATTTCAATAAATGGCAGAGAGCAAGTCGATAATGGCACATGTTTTGATGTTCTGATTTTTATTTGATAATTACTGTTTACTGATTATTATTGTTACTAGCAGCGTTTTTGTTTTCATTGTTCAAAAAAATAAATAAAGTGTTTTTATCTCTATATTGAATATGGGTATGTAGTACACAGCAGCATAAAGGGTTAATGAAAAACACAGTTTAGGTCATTTATTTGTGTTTTATTCATCATATGTTAACATTTTACAGTAATTACAGGTTTGAAAACATTATTTTCAAAATCTGGTACTTGGAAAGGGGTTTCATTTTTACATCTGGAGTTGAAGTGGTTAAAGACTGAACTAGCTGATAAACCACAGCTGGTCCTTTAGCAAAAGCTTTTAAAAAGCAATCTCCATAAAAACTTCTAAATATAGCTATCAAAACTAATTTCAAATTATTACTATTCATAGTATTTAATGGACTACAGGTTCACAGGCTTTTTCCATTCAGTCATATAATGTAGGACCACCTAGGTCAAAACAAACATTTTACTTCTTTATTTAATTTTGCACGCTGTTAAGGTTAATGGAAAAAATCACGTCTTTTCACTGTGGCATCTCGCAATTGTAATCTCGAACAGTGTTGAATTCTTTGTTGTTTTTCACATACATACAGACACACACACAGACACACACACACCATCTTTACTATGCTATTCAAAGGTGATGCTCTTTCCTTAACTTGCTGTTTTTCCCCCTCCCACTACATAAGAAAAGCTTTAGCTTTTGCATTGCCTTACAGCATGAAATAAGGAATTACTGCATGGCACCAACAATCTGCATATCCCCACATTCTCCAGGCCATACTGACCAATACCTTGTTAACAAACATTTAAACAAAGTCTAGAAATACATTTCAGTACTTCTACTCAAAACATATATTGTGTTATACAACGTGTATGTTAATGTAATAACTCATACACAGCAATAAAACAAATACATACATAAATAAATAAATAAATAAATAAATACTGTTGGGAATGTAGTGTACAACTCTTCCCAAAACCACGGAGAACAAGAACAATACCTGGATAAGCCTAAATCACACAAGCATCTGCTAGAAGCTGTGGAATTGAACATTGCAGGGACTTACTGTGACATGTGTTACTGGAAGTCACAACAAGTATTTAATTGCTGAACAAGCTTAAGGTGGAACATTGTTGTATAAAAAGTTAATTTGATTAGTTTTTTTTTTAGATAAAGACGGAAAGGCATCCATTTTAGCATCTCTACTACCCCCCCCCCCCATCCCCCATCCCCCATCCCATCCCATCTCATCCCATCTCATCCCCCCCATCCCATGTAGAATGAAATGAAAATAGAGCAATGTTTCCTTTTGGAGGGGATTATGGTGCACGCCTTCACATTTCTGTTAAAGCTGGCGCTTCCTGTTTTTAACAACTGGCTGTTGATTATTTTTGGGGCATATCCTGAGCAGATATGTTTGAGAAGAAAAGTCTAGACGGTCAAGATCAATTCAGATTTCTGAATGTTTCTTAATGCTTGCAAGAAGCTTCAAAATGCTGTTCCTTTCCCTCGTACAAAGTCTTCACTGAGACTGACGGCTTGTTAGTGGGGAAAGCTGTCCTTCTCCAAAGTGACTTTAATAACTCAAACTCAGCCAAATACATACATACATACATACATACATACATAAAGGCATACAGGCTCCATTTGTATGTGACAAATCATCATTTATACAGTCAGCACTCGGATATATGACACTCGGATACACACAGTCGCATTTTACTGTCTTTGTATTAAGAAACAAATCAATTCCAAATATATATATATATATATATATATATATATATATATATATATATATATATATATATATATATATATATGTAACAAATTAATGCACTTACCCATCACACGTGATTTCGGACTCCATCACCCGTTTTGTGATACAAAGCCTATCTCTTCAATGTTACAATTTATTTGAATATCCGTCACAGCCTGTGTTTTTTTTTTTTTCTCGCATGCCAAATCAGTCTGTTTTTATTGTGCAGTTACACAGCGCTTCCTCCAATTTCAACTGACAAAAATGCAGCAAAAACAAAGTGAACAAGACAAGCTAGGGTAATGTAACAGTTAATCATTAAACCGTTTTAGTACTATGATGTATTTTTTTTAATTTCTTTTAAATCGGTGATCTTTAGTTGCTTTTGTGCATTTTCATTTGCAAGTGAACTGTGTCATTAGGTCCTTATCGAGCATGATATTCTGCAATTTTGAATACTGACTTTGCATACGGTTTGAATTATTTATTTATTTTTATTATTTTTTACTAAATTGCATTACCTTTTACGCAGTTCTATACATGGGTAACATTTTGATTTAATTTTGTTGGGTCATTACTGGGGAATTTTACATACTGCTACAGTAAGTACAGGATTTAAAAGTATGTACTGTATTACAGTCCACATGTCACCTCTTTTGGCAAGTGATATTTTCAGAATCATGTCATTCTAAATTAAAATACTTCTGTTGAAAATATAGTACTGTACCAACAAAACCAACTACAGTATTATTATTTGTTTATTTAGCATATCTGAATGGAAGCCTACTTATTTTAAAACACAGTCCTTTCATCTATGTATTTTTGACATTGTATCTTTTTTGTGTTCCCTGAAAAACGGACAAGGGTTGGAACAGGCCAAAATGAAATAATCAGATATGCGTAACACGCATTTAACCATCACTGAAGTCAAAAGTTGGATATGTGAGTGCTGACTGTATGAAACAGTATTCTCAGCACAACAGAACTGATAAGACTCCACTGCTACTAATAGGCTGTGGAAAGATTCTTCACTGTTTGGTGTTACCAGAAAGCTAACCATGATTACACTTTCATTTGAATAAGTTGCCTCATTTTGTAGTGCACATCATTCCAGACCTATTTTAAGCTACATATTAGGGATGTCTGACATTAGTCCCTTATGTATGCCAAAGATAAACCAGTATGAATAATTACCACTTCCATTTCCTTTTTTTTTCTTAAGCCAACACATAAGTCCAAGTGTATTCAATCTATAAAATTATATTTCTAATGATGGAAACTGATTTTCACTGTGGTAGACGCTAGTGCTAATTAAATGTCTAAGGATAGGCTGGAAGAATCCATTGCAAAGCACTTGAAATCCATCATAATTGGAGACATCATGTCTGTGTTTGATCGACCTGTTCAAGGATTTATTCAGGACACCAGCATTTTATCTTGCATCAAGGAGCACCCCACCCCCAACACCATGCTGGGACACTGGCTGAGATGAAGGAAGTACTTTTTAATAAGTCACTTACTATCCATTCTGACAGGTGGTATAGGTTTTAGTAAAAAAATGCGTGCAGGTGACCAGTGGTACTTGTCAGAGAAGGTTTGTGGCTTTACCATGAAGGGCACTAATAAACTGAAACTGATCGAGTTAGATTGTAGCTACACTGATCGCAACGTATGAGCACATTCCCAAACTAATGTTAATGAAGTAGTTGATTTGTGAGGGCCCTCACCTCTGTAAGATGTGTCTTGTCGTAGTCCCTGCGGTGCTGATAGATGCACTGGCTCAGCAGTGAGAACAGTCTCTCTAGCTGATCAACAGTGTAGTTTTCACTCTTCTTGGTAACCAGCTGTAAGAGACTCTGCAACACGAAAACAAACAAGGGATGTTAGTAACACCTTCCGAGGACACAAACAACAAGTGGTGTCTGTGTCATGGAAGCCTACTGGGTTTAGGTCACAGAGGTGGAGAGTTGTTTGTGTTTGAATGTAAACAATTATTCAAGCATTTTTTTAATTGTGAATTGAGTGGAAAACCAATGTAGAATTAGTTCTATATTACAGTAAAAACAAAAAAACACCTTTCAGGAGTCAAGCAGTGTTTGTTAGAATATTCAAATATCTGCCTCAGTCCTTGGTCATGGTGAACTAAATAATGCTGTAGCATATCCTAACTATCCACAGATAGTTTTAGGAAACTCAGTGGAGTTCCACAGAACAGTTAAATACTGTATGGGTTGGGGTAGAAGCCTTTATATCTGGACAGTGGCTGGGGTAACAGATGGGACTTTTCACAGTACCGCTAAATGTAGTATGTATTATACTGTATGTAGATGTGGCAGCAGTGTGGAGTAGTGGTTAGGGCTCTGGACTCTTGACCGGAGGGTCGTGGGTTCAATCCCAAGTGGGGGACCTGATGTACAAAGCAAGGTACTTTACCTAGATTGCTCCAGTAAAAACCCAACTGTATAAATGGGTAATTGTATGTAAAAATAATGTGCTATCTTGTAACAATTGTAAGTCACCCTGGATAAGGGCGTCTGCTAAGAAATTATTAATAACAATAATAATAACAATAATAACAACAACAACAACAACAATAATAGATGGGTTTCAACCACCCAGTTGCTTATCCCGCGATTTCCACATGGAGCGCAAGCGAGTCCAAATTTGTCACCCGTGAAAAAAGCGTGCAGGGGTAATATAAGCATCTGCAAAGTTTAACATGCCTTTTCGACATGCTCCAGTAAATAAATAAGAAAACTATATTGTATAATAGTCTGCAGTTTTGTTTTTCGCTGGCAGATGGCAGCAGTCCCTAAGAAATGTGCTTGGCAGACCGGCCCATCCATACATAGCACAGCTGGGAATACAAAATGGATGCCAGCTAGCTACAGAGAATGAGATGAGGGTACAGTATTTACTTCTTTGTTGATGTTCTAAGGGGTTGTAAGGAAACAATTTATTCCGCTGATGAAGTACACATCACAGATAATAATGCAATGTAACAGCGATACACACCCATACCCAAAACTGTGGAAGATAGATCAACCTGTATGACGTGATGTATATGTACTAGATAAAAGACATTAGCATTGATGAGAGCTTGAAGGGCGTCTGCTTTGAAATCTATAGCACAAAAAAAAAAATTCTAAAAAGTGATATGACTTTGTTGAACTGTTATAATGCTGCAATTATAAAAAAAAAGATATAAATATATAAAAATGTTATTTATACTTCTATAATGCTGCCATTGGGAAAAAAGTATGTTATTTTGTTATTTATATTGTTATAATGCGTTATAACAATTATTTAAGGTCTATTGAAATAATATACCTCCATTTTTCATACCAATAAAAAAGTGTGTATTTTTAAAAATAAGGCAAAAATTGCTTTGAAAACTGTCCAAATTGCTTATTTGAGGGTTAAGAATGAAAAATCTGCAAAGAAAAAATTGACATAGATATTGACAAAATAAATGAGCAGCTGGGTGGTTAAACTAGTTTATTTAAAAGAAGGTAAGAAGCAGCGAGTGCTCTGAATATTATACTACAAAACTATAGTATTTCAGCAAATGAACAGATGGACATTTAGGAGAGCAGGGACACCCCACTACTCCCCTTTAGAGGATCATGCATGGTCTTAAAATTGAACATCTGCTTAATAGCCTCAGCAGTAACAGGAAACGGACAGTCTGGCAGCATCTGAGGAAAAGCCATTTCTGCTCCAATAGAGGCTTTTAAGGGCATGCTGTATCTGCAGGGTGATGCTGTAGATTTTATAAATGGATTGTTTTTTATTTTTATTTTTAATAATCCTTGGGCCCATTTTAAATCCCCACCAGAAGGATTTACCAGCAGGATTTATGATTATGGAAAACATTTCCTAATGGGTGTTTACCTCCTAAAAAGACCCCGAAGCCTGAATATTATACACCAAAGCTGCTCAGCCGAGCCTGTGGTGCAGTCATGCCCACCCCGAGGGTATAAAGGACTGCGTGCACAGATCTCAACGTAATTTTTTCTTCAAACCTGCTGCAATCATGGATGCAACAACCCTGAAGGTTAATGGTTATATTTCTATTTCAATGAAACAGGGTTATGATAATACCCTAATGTTCCTTTTCAAGTATGAAATGTAACCATTATCGAATGGGTGAGTATACCCAAGCCGTCGCAAGGGCAATACTGCAGAACAACTGGAATGCTACAAGACTATGCCGAGAGGCTGACTTGTGCGCTACCATTAGGAACCCCAGTAACAAGTAGCTAGGGCTAAAAAAAAAAAATGCCTGTGTTAAGGGTTGACTAGGAAGCCACACTTAACCCTCTAGTTCCAAAGCCAGGGTTTTGAGGATCCACAACATTTAGCCTATAGAACCTAGTAAAGGTATGGGGAGTTGCCCACACTGCAGCACTGCAAATGTCCTTGACAGATGCACCGTGGAATAAAGCCCACGAAGTTGCCATGCCCCTGGTGGAATGGGCATTGAGCTTTTCTGGAGGAGGCAAGTTGGCTCGCTCATAGGCAGTCCTGAATGTATCTGCTATCCATTTGGACAGCCTCTGCTTAGACAGGGCTTGACCATGGGACTTCGCTCCATAACAGGCAAATTGTTCGGACTGCCGCCAATTTTTTGTCCTGTCAACAGAATAAGCTAGGGCCCGCACTGGACAGTGTATGGAGCTGCCACTCTCTGTCAGACTGCAAAAGAGGTGGATGGAATGCGTCCAATTCCACAGACTGGTTGACATGAAATGTAGAGATAATCTTCGGCAAAAATGCAGGATTGGTGTAGAGCGTAACCTTTGCCCTGGCTTCTGCAAAAATGAAGCAGGCTTTCGCAATTGAGAATGCCTGCATCTCACTCAACCACTTTGCGGAGGCGATTGCAAGCAAAAAAGCTGCTTTGAGTGATCAAAATTTTAGCTCAGCTGAATGCAGGGGCTCAAATGCAGGCTTCATGAGGGCATCAAGCACCACATTAAGCCTCCAGCGAGGAACAATATCCTTCATAGGCGGCCAAAGCTGTGGAGCTCCTTTTAAAAATGTCCCTGCCAGAAAGTGAGCTCCTGGGGAGACCGAGTCAATTTTGAAATGGCAAGCTGAAATAGCTGTCAGAGACCTTTATAGGGGGATTTCCCCTCGTCAGACAGGTTCTGCCAAAATTGCAGTATAACTGCCATGGGTCAGGTCATGGGGTCGAGCCCGAGGCAGGCACCACACTTGTACCTGTAATGGGAACGTGTGGACGCTGCTCTGGCATTTTGGAGGGTGTCAGTAACCCTATTAGACAGACCCAGATGGCTTAAATGCAGCCATTATGGGGCCAGTAACAGAGCTGCAGGGTCGATGGGTCGGGGTGCCATAAGGTCCCCCGTGCCTGACTGAGCAGGTCACGGGACAGTCTCCATGGGTGGCTGCTCAGGAGCTGCATCGGGGCTGAAAACCAGAGTCTCCTGGGCCAATAAGGGGCTACTAAGAGCACCTTGGCCTGGTCCTGCCTGATTTTCTCCAGACAGAGTGGGAGCAGGGCAAGCGGTGGGAAGGCACTGGTGTGCCAAGGCATCTATCGCCAGCAGGTCCCCGCCTCTTGTTATAGAGAACCAGAGGAGCCAGTGGGTCGATTCCTGGAAGGCAAAGAGATTTAGCTCTGCTCTACCGAATCTCTCCAAAATGAGGCTCACCACCTCGGGGTGAAGCCTCCACTCTTAGGCGCTGGGACTCCCCTTGAGAGGAGGTCCGCTGCCCAGTTTGTCACCCCGCACAGGTGTACTGCCCGCAGTGAGAGGAGGCTTTTGTGTTCCCAGATCAAAAGCTTGTGGGCCACACGATGGAAACTGGGTGGCCTGAGGCCGCTCTGGTGGTTTATGTACACCAGCACTGTTGCGTTGCCCATACGGACAAGCACACCCCTGAACCTCCTGCAAAAAATTATGCAAGGCCAGGTAAACTGCCAAGGGGGGTTCCACACCCCCTGCCATACCACACAGCACCCCAGCCCAGGCTGGACAAGTCCATGGTGACGACCTCCCATCTGGTAACGCTGCCCAAAGTTACGCCGAGGCGTAGATGGGCAGGCTGTTTCCACCAACATACTGCCTTTAGACAGTGACCAGACACTGTCAATAGGCGGTTGCGGTTCAACGCAGGCTGAAAAATCCTGCTGCCTGCAGAGTGGATACGCAGGAGACCCAAAGGGAGGGTCCGAGCAGCTGCTGCCATCAAGCACAAAAGTTTCTGGAACGTCACTACCATGAGTGCTTTGTTGAGCTGAAAGAGCTCCAAACAGATAATTGCATGAAGCAAGTTTGTGCATGCTTTCTGTCTAGTTTGAGAGTTTCACTTGCAAATGTAATTTACCGATTCAGAGCAAGAGATCACAAAGCTGGTTAGGAAAGCCCGCTACATTTGCTACAGTTTAGCCACAAACAAAAAGTGCAAAGTAAGCAGTGGGCAGATAATAGCAACCCTGTCTACAGTATGAATGCGGTTCAGTGTTGTGAACACATCAGTATTTTGTCAACTGTGGATCATTTAAAATGTCACGAGGTTGCAAACAAGAAAACTACTAAGGTCCATGTTAGTGCTTTGTTAAATAGAATGTTTGTTCAAAACATTTCAAATGGTAGAACAGGTCACTGTATCTAACGCAACTGATCCAGGGTATAAAACGCTAGTTGACTGAAAATGTTTTTCCTTATCCCCATTACTGACAATTTGAGAACTACCCATGTGGTTCTGGCGTACAAACAGACACACAGGTCAGGCTATATATATATATATACACACATACACACACACACACACACACAAACACCTGACTGATGCACTTAATAACTTGTCTTAAAGAATGTCCTGAGCAAGTTTCCTTACAATAGGATAAAGCAGACTTCTGGGAAATGCATTCCCAGAAGGGAACAATAAACAAACAAAACTAAAAGACGCAAACCACCCTTGCATGCAAGGAAAATGTTTTAGAAAACTCATTATTCAAAAGAACAAAAACTACTCATGGATACAAAGTATATGAAACAAGTAAGACGGGTACGTGGCAGTAAAAGACAGACAGTGAAATACAGCCAGTGTCTCCCTCCACAAGAGGCTCAGTATAAATACAGGTGCAGAAAGCAAGGTCTAACCTACTTCGCTTGCACATTAGAGAGGCAAGGACCTTTTCAATATGATGTTCATCAACAAATGGACCAAGCATCCCTCTCAATAAATGCATTTTATATTCCCATGGTGCACTGTGCTAAGTGAACAGCAGTGCTTTTGACTTTTTTTTTTTTTTTGCAAACGGTAACAACGCTAACCTTGAAGCAACAATACCTGTCTTGCCTTGATCCAATAGGACATCCCTCCAATTCAAAACAACAGCGTGAATAACTACTGGCGGTAACTAAACTGCAACACCTCTCCCCTCTCCTCTGGAAGCAACATTATTACACATTATTACATCAGGTGTCAGGTCCGACGAATGTAGAATAATTATGTATTTACCTTTTAGGAACTGGAGCAGTGTAAGTCATTGCTGGTTTCACCCAGAGGATTTTTTTTCTTTCTTTTTTGGGTACAGTATCTCCAAGCTGCCATACAATAGGTTTGCAAGGAAACATGTTTGTAATGGGAAAAGGTGATTAGCAGACCACCATTAGTCATTATTTATTTACTGTAATTCATGACAGAATGCTACTGACAGCCTGAGGAAGCCTTGTATGTATGAACAAACTCATTCCAGCCATTTCACTTTTTATTTCTTAGCTTGTTTGAAATTCTCTTTATTTGTCCCTTTCAAGTTAGAACTCCACACAGCACTCGCTACATCATCCTACTTTGTTAATGATGGGACGAGTGTACCGATATGATCTTAAAAGGACACAAAGCTGTTGGAAGCAGATTTTAAAAGCAGTATTCAATTAGATTTGCAAAGACAACAGGAACTCTTCGATCCCTTCCTGAGCATACCTTCACTTAAATAATGCATTTTCAAAAATGGTAACTGCTGTTAATAACGAAGTAAGAAATACAATGAGCAGCTTACCAACAGTCAAACAAAGGACTTCAGTGCAACTGTATTCTATCACTAAGAATACACACTGGATTTAAATTGTCATTTAGGTAAAAAAAAAAAGCAATGATGTGTACAGCCAGGTGATAACTAGAGCCCTGTGTTTTTTGCAAATACAAAATAAAATGAAATGCAACATATAAAACGAAATGCAAATATAAAACGAAAAATCATTATAAAGCAAACACAGAATAATTGGGAGGTTTTTTAATTGGGAGGTTTATGCAAAAAAATACTTTAAATAAAATACTTGCACTCATAGTTGTCAAGGCTCAGCCGTTACTAGACACGGTCAATGCTGCAATTGTAAAAAACGTATTTATACTTATATAATGCTACCATTGGGAAAAAAATAATTGTTATGTTATGATCTATATTGTTATAATGCTGCAATTGTAAACATGTTGTTATTTTGTTATTTAAGTTCTATTGAAATAATATATTTCCTTTTTTAATAATAACAATAAAAAGTGTGCATTGTTTAAAATATAGAAACAATTGTTTTGAAAACTGTCCAAATTGCTTATAAGACGACTAAAAATGAAGAAAAATGGAAATGGAAATTGCCAAAATAAATAGGCAGCTGGATGGTTAATAAAAGAGAGCACAGAATGACTGTGTTAATGAGTCTGTCAGAGCTCTGTGCTTTGCTGGACAGCCACTGTTTATAGCAGTATGGTGCTTGTGGTGACCCAGCATTCCTCAAGAACGGATATTATACCTGCATTGTTAGTGAAGTAAGGTATTTTTGTTGCTCCCTTTTAATAAGGCCTACCAGTTTGAAAATAAAGCTAAGTGACATATGCTATGCTTGATGATAATTACTTTCAGTATCACAGCTAGAGTAAACCCCATTATTTTAATTGTAATCTCAACAGCTTCTTTCCACAAAATGTAATATTTCCTGCTACATTATTTGCTGTGCATTTTCAGGCTTTTAAAAGCCTTCTTTTTACGTTTGAGGTCAGTGGTGAGGTTATTCCAAATGACAGCGGATCACCAGGCAGGTGACCATCTGCCTTGGTTAGAGGTGACCTTGGGCAGCCCATCAGAGGCAGCAGCTAGGTATTAGTGGTCACAGCAAACTGTGATGCTTCACACTTTCAAAATGATTTCAAGCCAATAACACTCACGTCTTAACATAAAACAATTCAGTTAGTTAGGTAGTGGCGGGAATCCAATTTACGATTACAGACAGGGTGAAATGTAATGATCCTTGTTAAAACGACAGAGAACCAAGCTATGCACTGAGGGGACAAAATGTGTACACAGACCGGATTTTAACGTTACAATGTATTATTTCACATAATTAAAATCGACAAGAAATAAACTGGCTCACATTGCAATTTTCCAATTCAGATTAATACAGTTAAAGAGGAAGTACAAAAAGCACAGTAGGTATGCTATTTTTATTAGGCATGCTATCTATTAACTCCAATAGAGATAAAAGACTAAGTTTCCATGTTTTGATTTAAGTTTGACAGCCAACATACCGTAGGCGGTCAGGCAACTTACTTGCAACTTGAAATTATGATTAGAAACTAATTTTTATTAACAAATTATGAAACCAAATTAAAATCCTACATTGTCACAGCTTTAGGTTGATATTTTCAAGAAGAAAATGAGGGTTGCATTTGTGGCATTTAAGTTTTAAAGACCTTGTAATGTGTTTGACCAGAGTATAAGAATTTCTGTAACCAGATGCATAACTAATCTTTAACACAAAAAAAAAGTGTATTAAAACATACAGGTCTCCATCTCTGAGCTGCCTCTTACCGCTAATCGTTGACGGTTCACAATGACTGGTGGAGTGGGTTCCGTTGGTTCTTCTGGGCTTTTTTCCACGTTTATTTTCTTCAGCTGTTCTGAAAGAGTTGTATGGCACTTCATCTTGGATACACCTAGAAATGCCCACCACCAAACAACAACAAAAATACAAAAGCAAGCAGGAAAATAAGTTAATCATGAATGCCATAATTTTCTAAAATGAGCTGCTGATACAAACCATGTATTACTAAAAGAAAATACACTAGATAACATTATATATTGTTGCTATAAACGTGCTGTATTGCAAGTCAACTAGAGGCAGCATGCAATGAAATTGCAGTAGACAGAAGAACGGCCCTTCACATAGTCAGTCCACTGTTAGCTATATTATAACATCTAACTATTACAGCTGCTTTGTGGAATTTTCTTGACGTTCTTTTAGTTTTGTGATTTTTAAAAAGACAGTAATAGGTAGATGATATATTAAAGTTTTTCTGCAGTTTTTTTTTTGTTTTTTAGTTTTTCTACCAAAATGATCATTATTTTTCCTCATCTAACATCTTGTCCCATGATGGCTAACTGGAACACTGCTGCAACAGGGTGATCCTGATTTCATACCCCGAGTTTTTGGGGTTTTTTTGGAGGTGGGGGGGGATTGCAACATTCTTTCCCTGCACTACTCTCACTGAAAAATAAATACATACATGAATTAATACATAAGCACATTGCCATTAGATTTAAAGGCTGTATTGTATTCAATGTGTTGTGCTTGTCTAATAAATAATTAATATCGCTTCTGTTCAAATCTAGTAAAAACAAAACATTTTTTTTTTTTAATATAGCGTTTTTTTTTTTTTTATTATTGTAAATGTGGTAAAAAAATCTAGACAAAAAAATACAGTTTTTGCCAGGTAAAGTTTGTCTTGAAATGCTTCTAAACAGTAAACTTTAGTTAGCTTTTTTTGTTTTTTGTTTTTTTAAGCATCCTAACACGTGCATGCTTGACCACGACGGGTTATAAATAGGCTTGCTGCTTTTCGATTTTAAAATCAGCAAAGCTCGTTAAAATATCAAATTCCCAAAAAACACAAGTTCGACTGAAATACATTTACATGGGACAAACGTTGGTAAAACCACTCGCTATTTTTTATTTTCTTACAAAAATTATAATTTAGAAATCATCTCTAGTGTGTTTAGTTTTTATGCTTGCTGACTGAAGCAGCACTAGAATGCTCTCATTTGTCTACTTTGAAATTAGCGGGTTAAGGTGTAGGTAAGCTTTTGCTATAGGTATACAGTGACAGTTACTAGTTTGATTTAAAAATGGGGCGCAAGAGGAAAACACTTAATGAATATTGTGTGCAATACCCTGACCGATGGCTGATGTCTCCAGGGCAGGACGAAGCAGGCCCGTCTGCCTTGCCTTCCAGGGAGTCAAGCTATGCTGAAGCAGGACAGGGCGGAGCTCAGACTGAATAAGTGCAAGTTAGTTCTGTTCAACTATCTAATGTTTTGTTCTGTGCATATTATTTTAACTCGTACATTTATGCTATACGTTTATGTAATACACTTTTATATGCTGCGTTTTCTATGGTTTATTTGAAACCATTTTTTAATTTGTGTAGGAGCTTTATCTTTACAAGGTATAGATCTGCTGTAACCAAACGTTATTTCAATTAGGGTGTTGGTAACCATGGTTTTGTTGCATGTTGAATATAACAAAGGGGTTTTGCTAAATGAGACGTTTCTCAATGGCATAAAAAGTCAGTTTATTTTTTAAACCATAAAAGTCGATTTCACCCATTCTCTGCTTGAATTGAAAAAAGACAGAACAAAACGGTAAATTCTAAAATAAACGTTGATATTAATCTTTGATTTCGCAAAAAAATCAAAATCAAAATAGTAGCAAGCCTAGTTATAAATTGCATGACACCATTCAGCACCATACAACAGTTCAACACATACTGTTGAAGGTGAAGTTTTATTTCATTCATAGAATCCCCCAGAGGTAGGAGGCTGTGTGGTTCAGTGGTGAAAGAAAAGGGCTTATAAGCAGGAGGTCCCTGGTCCAAATCCCAGCTCAGCCACTAACTCATTGTGTGGTCCAGTGGTTAAAGAAAAGGGCTTGTAACCAGGAGGTCCCCGGTTCAAATCCCACCTCAACCACTGACTCTTTGTGTGACCCTGAGCAAGTCACTTAACCTCCTTGTGCTCCGTCTTTCGGGTGAGACGTAATTGTAAGTGACTCTGCAGCTGATGCATAGTTCACACACCCTAGTCTCTGCAAGTCGCCTTGAATAAAGGCGTCTGCTAAATTAACTAATAAATAATAATAACCCTGAGCAAGTCCCTTAACCCTTTGCGGTCCATTTATTAATCGCGCGTCAGGCACGCCAGGTCTAATTAATTTTCACACACGCAGTTAATTTTATACGCGCTGTTTAAAAGTATTTTTTTTCACAGTCAAACGGGTTTAAATGGCCCTGCATATCAACAAAGCACACACTAGGCATCTCCAGCCCCGCCCCACCCTTTTGTTTGCTATAGCGTTCAGCTATGTAAGAAATAAATAATAATAATAATAATAATAATAATAGGTCGTACATACCGATCGATCATCTCCAGATCACTCGTTTTATCACCAAACTCCTCAGTAATTATTTTATTACTATAACATCTGAAAAAAGCTCTGCAAATGTCCATGATAGTCTCAGTGCGCTGACGCACTTAGCCAGCTTGTTTACTATGAACGCCCATTATCTGATACCATGTATGACTATTCATGAAATACGCCTTTTTTTTTTTTTTTTTCCGACTTGTCTCGGCTCCTGTCGCTACCACTCGGCAATTGAATGGTTTTCTCGGCTTTTTCCGGAGAAAAAACGACTAAACACCCATTTATTGCGTTGCTATAATGATGTCAGACCAAGTCCGACAAAGGACCTGTGAGGAATAATTGCAATGTCGGACCCAGTCCGACAATGGACCGCAAAGGGTTAACCTCCTTGTGTTACGTCTTTCAAGTGAAACATTGTTGTAAATGACTCTGCAGCTGATGCATAGTTCAAACACCCTAGTCTCTGTAAGTCATCTTGGATAAAAGGTGTCTGAAAAAGGAGAGGAAGGAGCTCCATGTGACATTCCTGGATTTGGCTAATGCATATGGTTCAGTGCCACATGAACTTCTTTGGGCAGCATTTGATTTTTTCAGAGTACCGATGACAATAACAAATTTAGTGAAAGCCTACCTTTGGAGATTTGCAATTTAGTTTTTCAACTTCAGAATTCAGCACTACATGGCAATGCCTAGAAGTTGGAATAATGGCAGGATGCACCATTTCTCCACTGGCTTTTACCATGGCAATGGAAGTAATCATTAGGGCATCAAAACGGGTAGTGGGAGGAGAGCGCTTGGCTTCTGGAATGCGACTACCACCAATTCGAGCATACATGGATGACATGACAACCATGACTACAACAGTAGCCTGCACTAATCGGTTATTGGGCAATTAATCAATAACATTGAATGGGGACGAATGCAATTCAAGCCCACTAAATCAAGGAGCATCTCTATAATTAAAGGTAAAGTAGTAGATAAAACGTTCATTAATGGTGAGGCAATACCAACAGTGTCTGAGAAGCCAGTGAAGAGTCTTGGGAGATGGTACGACGGGGATCTAAAGGACACAGTTCGTGTGGGAGAAGTTAGACAACAAGCAGTGGAAGGGTTGAAGAGTATAGACAGCAGCGCTTTACCAGGCAAACTAAAACTGGTGCTTTCAGTTTGGTCTACTGCCGAGGTTGCTGTAGCCGCTGACTGTGTACGAGGTTTCTCTGACAACAGTAGAGAAGCTGGAAGCTTTAATCAGTTCATACATCAGGACATGGTTGGGAGTTCCAAGCTGCCTCAGCAGAGTGGGACTTTATGGTAAAGGAATACTGCAGCTACAAGTCTCCGCTCTAACCGAGGAGTTTAAGTGCGCCAAGGTCAGACTGGAAATGACATAAGTAGAGTCACACGACAAATGAGTAAGGGAGGCAGCACCTGTGTTGAAAACTGGAAGAAAGTGGGCAGCAAAGAAAGCTGTGGAGGATGCAAAGGCTGCCCTTCAAATAGGTGATATCATGGGGCAAGTTCAGCATGGAAGAGAGGGTCTTGGTTTCAGTTCAGCTCCTCCTACATGGCACAAGGCAGCCCCAGCTCAACGGAGGAAGCTGGTAGTCAACGAGGTGCAAAAGCAGGAGAGGATGTGCATAAAGGCCCTTTTCCAGGCCGAGCAGGGAGAAAGGATGAGATGGGAGAGTGTGGAACAACGCAAGATTGGCTGGCAAGACCTATGGTCAGTGGAACAGAGCAGGATCAGTTTCCTCAACAGGTCAATATATGATGTTCTCCCATCACCACAGAACCTAAACCTCTGGGTAGGAGAGGATCCCTCATGTCCTTTGTGTTCATTACATGCAACATTAAGGCACATTTTGACAGGATGTAAGGTGGCTCTTAGCCAAGGACGGTTTACTTGGCGCCATGACCAGGTGCTGCGATGTTTGGTCTTAGCATTGGAACACAAGCGTAACATGACCAATAAGTTGCCACCTGTTCCATCAAAACATTACACACAAAAGACAACATTCCTCTGCCCAGGAGAGCAACCACCAAGAAAAGGTGTTAAAACCAATCCTCGCCCAGGACAACTGGAAGCTGCTAGAGACTGGAAAATGCTGGCAGATGTTAGTCAACAGCTTATTTTTCCACCTGAGATTGCCACCACTAACCTTCGACCAGATATTGTCTTGTGGTCTGGATCAGCACGCCTTGTTCACCTGGCAGAGTTAACAGTGCTGTAGATGAGGCGTATGAGAGGAAGAAACTGCGGTATGCTCAACTAGCCACTGAAGCGGAACAGCGAGGATGGAGAATCCAGGTTTACTCAGTGGAGGTGGGTTGTCGAGGTTTTGTGGCACACTCTACAACCCGGTTTCTCAGAGACGTCGGATTCAGTGGCCAAGAGTTGCGTCGCACAGTGAAGAACTTATCTGAAGCAGCAGAGAGGAGCAGAAACTGGCTGTGGTTGAGACGGAAAGATTCTCACTGGGGATCTCAAGCACAATAGAAAGAAAGAAACGCTGATGTACAGATAAGTAAGCTGGGCTGAGTTGAGTGGGGGACGGAGGGGGGTGATGCTGGGACGCCAGAATCACCGTCAAGCCTTCTTGGGGTGTCGTGGGCTAGTCGACGAAACACCGAAGATGGAAGGTGCCCTTAGCTCAATCCAGACGGTTGTCATGCTGATGCGCTGGGGAGACCGCACTGTGGTTGATCCCTGGAGCCAACATCACAGCCGTTGCGTGTGCTGATGCGCTAGGGAGGCAATAAGCTGATCCCTGGAGCCAGCATTACACTTCAGCCATCAACACCATACAGAAGGATATCTACATCATCATATGGAAGGAAGCACAAATGGATGGAGACACAGATGGATCACATTAGTTTACTGTAAAGTTACGTCTTAGTTGGTGCTTATCTTGGCGAGAGCAGAGTTCAAATCAGCATGAAGTTTTAACATCTACTCTCGTGTAATGGAAATCATGTGCCTTGCCAGAGGCTCTCAGCAGCCATTTCTGGGTTTCTTTGTAACAAACAGAAGATCAGCTTCTTCCACAGCTAGCCAATAAGAAGTGATAAGGAACATAAACACTTTTTAAAATGTTTGTGCTTAGGTGTTAGACTTCCGCAATTCAGTTTTCAGAAACTTGCGTGGCCCTCTAGAAATATACCCGGAGTGCCTTTCTAATAACAGAACAAACATAGGAAAAATAAATAAGTACTTGTCCGACAGGCAAAAGTATAACGGCAAATCTTGTTGTCCCGGGCATCGGGCGATACGAATCGCACACCCCTGTAATGGGCACGTTCTGGAGTGAATATTACAGGACCGACAGATAGACGCAGGGGGTGGGAAGGAATGAAAAAAATGAGTACAAGCAGAAAGCACAGCAGTTTGTAAATTGCATTAGCCCATAAAAGATAAGCCAATAGCACCAATGCATCCTTTAACCCTTCATCGGCAGCAAGGTGTGCAAATGCTTGTTTTTTTTGCTTTAAAATTATAAAAAAGTTAACTGCATTTATGCATCCCTTTCCACCTTCTGTGTGAACCCTATTATTACTGCTAATAAAAGGTTAAAAGTAAACACTAAACCCCTAAAGGGATTAAAACATCTCTTCCTTTGACCTTACCTTCCTTCTCTTGTCCCATTTCCTTCATTTCAGACTCCGAGGTGTGCTGGGATGCTGTGGTCTCCTCGGCAGTCGAAGCAGACATCCCTTTTTTCCCTTGGTCTTGGCTTTCAGGGGCAGACGTCAACCCATGGGACGTCAACCCATCCCCTGCAGGCCCGCCTGCCTGAGGCGTGTCTCCCTGGGTCAGGGCCTCCTTGTCTTCAGCACTCTTATGACTGGCTTCGCTGTCCAAACTATCTAGGGACTCATCGCCGTTCCTGCAGTCCTCCCCTTTAGGAGGGACAGGGCTGGAAACAAGTGGCGCTTCACTCAGTTTTGTTTCTTTAGCTGGGTTTTCTGCCTTGGCACTGGGCAACATTGGCTCATTGGCGCTTTCCTCCTCCTCCTCCATGGAAGGCAGGTGGCCATTCTGCTGCAGGACGGTTCCGTTTTCAGCAGGAAGCCCCTGCTTCATCCTAATGGCATCACAGGAGGACTCGTCATGGCTGAGCGAGTGGTCACCCGGCTCCTCTCCCACCGTGTCATCCAGGCAGTCAGTGCTGGTATCCAATTCCCCAAACTCAGCCAGCTCGCTGTCCTCTCCCCCCAGCTCCCCCTCCTCCTCCTCCCCCTTCTTCTTCAGGTAATGCTTCTTCCTCCGGATGATGCCCCGGCCCCACTGCGGCCGCCGCCTCACCTTTCGCTTGATGTGATCTGTGAACAACAATGACCTTTGTGTTACACTTCCATAGGCACACCTCTGCACATGATGCTCCCATTATCTCCCCGACTCATTCACCTTGGGAATCATCCTCTCCATCAGGAGTAAAGGCTGTGTACTGTACAGTAAATGGTGTTACACAATTAATTATGAGTAGAGGAAGAAGAGCCAGGAGATACCAGGTTCTAATTACACCTCAGCCTTTGATACCAGTAAGTTCCTTTATTACAGCCTTGAATCCCAGGATTTACCCCTTTACCTGCAATACTTCCAGTATGTCAGCATCAGATATTAAGTCTAATTTCTAATATAGCACAAGCTATGTCAAAACACCACCACCTAAAGCATTATAGCATGTTGCTTTATAATACTGATAATGTATATAATGGCTATAGGAAGGGGTCAAAGACAGTTGTTTCACATCTCTTCTACAACAAAAGGGGTCCATTTTGATGTGCGTTTCACAAAGCAACAGCCTGGACCCAATTCATATTTGATGCACGTCTAGCTGACAAATCAGTTACCGATTAAATACAAGGCAAGTCTAGAATGGTGTGTGGTTGCTATGAAAATGTTCATCTTAAGTTTTGGAACAAAATGAAAATGAAAAACAAAGTTATCTTTTTTGCATTTATTATACCAATGTATCATGTGGATTTTTATATATCTATATATCTATATCTATATCTATACAGTGCCTTGCAAAAGTATTCAGACCCCTGACCAATTCTCTCATATTACTGAATTACAAATGGTACATTGAAATTTCGTTCCGTTTGATATTTTAATTTAAAAAACTGAAACTCAAAATCAATTATTGTAAGGTGACATTGGTTTTATGTTGGGAAATATTTTTAAGAAAAATAAAAAACTGAAATATCTTGCTTGACAAGTATTCAAGCCCCACACATTAATATTTGGTAGAGCCTCCTTTCGCTGCAATAACAGCTTTAAGTCTTTTGGGGTAAGTATGTACCAGCTTTGCACACAGTGTCGGAGTGATTTTGGCACATTCTTCTTGGCAGATTTGCTCCAGGTTGTTCAGGTTGGTTGGACGACGCTTGTGGACCACAATTTTCAAATAGTGCCACAGATTCTCAATGGGATTGAGATCAGGACTTTGACTGGGCCACTGTAGGACATTCACCTTTTTGTTCTTGAGCCACTCCAGTGTTGTTCTGGCCTTGTGCTTGGGATCATTGTCCTGCTGAAAGGTGACTTTCCTCCCAAGCTTCAGTTTTTTAGCAGACTGAAGCAGGTTCTCTTGCAGTATTTCCCTGTATTTTGCTCCATCCATTCTTCCTTCAATTTTAACAAGATGCCCAGTCCCTGCTGATGAGAAGCATCCCCACAGCATGATGCTGCCACCACCATACTTCACTGTAGGGATGGTGTGTCTTGAGGCATGGGCAGTGTTAGGTTTGCACCACACATAGCGCTTTGAGTTTTGGCCAAAAAGCTCTATCTTGGTCACATCTGACCACAAAACCTTTTCCCACATCGCAGCTGGGTCACTCTCATGCTTTCTGACAAACTCCAGACGTGCTTTCAGATGGTACTTTTTGAGTAACGGCTTCTTTCTTGCCACCCTCCCATACAGGCCAGTGTTATGCAGAGCTCTTGATATGGTTGACTGGTGCACCATTACTCCACTCCCAGCCACTGAACTCTGTAGCTCCTTCAAAGTGATTGTTGGCCTCTCTGTGGCTTCTCTCACAAGTCTCCTTGTTTGAGCACTGAGTTTTGAGGGATGGCCTTTTCTTGGCAGTGCCTGGGTGGTGTGATGCAGCTTCCACTTCCTGATTATTGATCCAACTGTGCTCACTGGGATATCCAAACACTTGGATATTATTTTGTACCCTTTCCCTAATCTCTGCATTTGTATTACTTTCTCTCTAACTTCTGTAGAATGCTGTTTGGTCTTCATTTTCCTTCAGATTCACAGCATGACCAATGATCCTTCAACAGTGGGGTTTTCTATCCAGAAAATGTGACATCAACTTTAATAGTTCACAGGTGGAGGCCAATGGTAAGGTAATTGTGTCCTCGTTAGGGTAATTTCTTTCATCAGTGTAAACTGGGCGCTTCCACAGCACAGGGGTTGAATACTTATGCAAGCAAGATTTCAGTTTTTTATTTTTCTTAAAAATATTTCCCAACATAAAACCAATGTCACCTTACAATAATTGATTTTGAGTTTCAGTGTTTTAAAATAAAATATCAAAACAGAACGATATTTCAATGTACCATTTGTAATTCAGTAATATGAGAGAATTGGTCAGGGGTATGAATACTTTTGCAAAGCATTGTATTTAATATATATATATATATATATATATATATATATATAGACACACACACACACACACACACACACTTCCTGTGAATCAAGGTTGTGTTTGTTTGTTTTTGTTTTTTTATGGACAGCACTGTAAGCTTCAACACAAAGCTCTGCCAATCCTTAATCCTGACCCAAAGCAAAGCCCTGCTAGTCAGTCTGGCAAAATACATGGCGGTCATGTGATAGACAGTAGTCTAAGGTGTGATCATTAACCTGCTGTATCTTTTACTTACACCAAGTATGAACTCCGACCCCCAGAGGGAAAAACTTGATCAGGGTAAAGTGATGAATGAGCAGCCATTAAACAAAACAAAAGTGCAGAAGCAGCATTGAAACATCTGAATACACGAATCCAAGCCAAGCATTGGGATCTGATAAATTTCATGTGACAGGAGGTCTTTGGGTAGAGCTTAATTTACATTACAAAATATCTACTGGAGAGCTTACCAAAAGTCAAACAAGGACTTCAGTGCAACTGCATTACACTTTTCTATCACTGTAAGAAAACACACCTAGTTTAAATTGTGCTTTAGGAAAAAAAAAAAAAAGCAAAAAAAAAAAACAAAGATGTGTACAGCCAGGTGATAATCAAGCGTATGGAAAAAATAAACCCTCCCCATTCCTTTTAAATTAGCAATTTATTAGCAACCTTTGTACTTGCAGAGTGGTGAGGAGAAACAGTCTAAGCCAGATCCCACCTCCCCAACCCTGGCAGCGCCAAAGCCAATGTGGCACCCTCCCAGAGTCCCCAGCGAAGACTGGCTGCCTCGCACAACCAGGATTCGAACTTGTGATCTCTGGTTGTATGATTCACCCTGAGTGAAATGTGTTGTGTCATATCAGTTTGAGTTTTTCAGTGTTATATTGGATGACCAACAGAATACAGTTTAATGGGAGGGATGGCCTCACCGTCACAGTTGGGCTGTATACGTTGTGCTGCTATACCAGTATGTTCTGTATTCTCGTGTTTCATGACTATGTTGGTAGATAGCACACATGCGTTCTGTAAATATCCACCCTTATGCAGTGCACCCTCCCCAACCTCGGCAGCCTCCAAGTAAGTCTCTAGGGAGCCCTTAGAGGTCATAAGCCTAGTGGACCATGATGATGGATGTCTCTTGTGTTATTTGCAGAGTTGTATGTTGTTCATCTTAACTGATGATGGCTGTCTGTGGTTGCTTGTGTTGCCTTGCCTCTTCCACTGCTTATAAGGGGGTGGGAGGGAATGCAGAGTTAGGGTTAAAAACCTTAACATCGCATTTCCATACTTTTGTTGTTTTAATATCATTGTTGTAGGGACCTCATTCAAAAAATAGGGACTCTTATTCGCAAACTTCCTTGATTAGGTGCTGTGTGATTACTATTATGAGCACTGGTTTCTCATACTGCAGATGACACAGAGGTTACTACTGGTCCTCTGCAGAGCACACTCCTTCTTATCTTAGTCACAGTTTTAATCTAGTCGACTAAAATATGCACATTTTACTATTAGTTTTAATTAAAGCACTACATTTTAGTTTTAGATGACAAACACATTTTCATTACTTTCAACCGTGGAATGAAAACCATGTGAACCCCTCCTGGGCTCCTTGATACTGTTCGCTACAACAAGCAAAAGCATTCTTCATTATCACAAAGAGTTCAAAAATGATATTGTACATTTCATTGAGAATTATAATTCTGCACAGCATCCAATGCTAAAATGTTTGTCAATGAGTCAACTTTTGAACAGTCTGCTATTCATCTTCAAGAACACACTGCACTCCAAAGTTGTTCTCTTCCTGTTAGTTATTGGAATTTCCTGATCATGTCTCTTTCACACTCATGAATAAAAACGACTCTCCAACTTTAAAGTCCATATCTCACATAGAAAATCATTTTTTGGCTTTGGGGTCATACTTGGTTTACTTTCACAATGAGCAAGAAATGAAATCTCCATGATCAATTTTAGAGCACTGAGATGTAAAACTATCAATAATTCCGGAAAATACCAAACAGTAGGCTTAATTTTTTAAACTTTTAATTTGTCTTTGGGCGCACAGAATTAAAAGACAGTATTTGTGAATCTCTTTGGAAATAGTCTATTCACTTTCTGTTCAGCAGTTATTATAAATAATAAAAAACAAACAGTCTGCACTGTAAATGTTTATCACATTTACTTACCATCTCAGCATAATTATGTGCCATTTAAAATGTTTACAATATCAACAAAATTAACCGAGACACAACTATAACAACAACATTGATAAACTTTATTTTTTTATTTTTTTATTAAAGCCAACATAAAAATGATCCAAATGGATTCAGTATAACTTTGTCACTTTGCACTTTCTGTACTCGTGTTCAGACTAATGAAGATCTCCCCAGGGTGTCAACAGCTAGCCACTATCATGTTGACCCAGCAGGAGAATAGAAGACAACACTGGCAGCAAGCTAATGAAACTCAGCATACACAGGGCAACATGCAGACAAGACACAGCAATAAATATACCCCAAGATTTTTAAGCACTTAATAACGTCCTTAGCAATGTTCTTGGATCACAAGATATAAACACAAATATATAGTATTACAGCCTCCACTGTAACCCTGGGGAATAATAGACCCAATGAAAATGACTTCAACAGCTTCAGTTCATTACAGTCAGCACTCGGATATTCATCAGCCATGTTTTACAGCCATGTTTTACAGTCCTTGTATTAATAAAATCAATACCCATTATATATATTAGAGGTGTGCTGACCGATTATTTAAATAATCGACACGAATACGATTAATAATTTCGATTCATCGATTAATCTGTTAATTTCAATTATTTATTTTTTTTCATTTAATAATGCAGAAAAGGCACCCCCACTATATAGTAGATGATAATTCTTGTCACTTCAACATACTTGGAATTTTTGCTGTTTGCTGAACAAGTGGAGCAAAATTCTTATAAAGTCAACTCATTAACCTTTAAAGAAGTCAATAACTTATTTGCAAAAATAGTTAACAGACACTATTCACTTAAAACAAAAGTCTGTAGTACTGTGGGTTTTTTTAGTATTACAAAAATACTGAACCTTTTCTTAAGTTGTTTCCTGAAAACTGTGCTCATTATTTAATTGTGTTGTCACATAAACACATTTTAACATGACTTCGCATGTTGAAAAACAAACACATTATGCAAGGTTGCTATGTAAAAACACCAGCATATCAACGTGGCTAAGGCTGGCACATTTTCTTGTCACAATAGCACCAGCTGCTGAAAAAAGCCTTCAGATGGAGCAAAGGTAGCAGGGATACTGAGAAACCGTTTAGCTAGTTTGGCCAGGCAAGGAAGGCGATGCATATTGTTCTTCCACCACTGCAAAGGCTCAGTATCTTTGACGCTATTTAATTAATTTTGAAAGACATTTAAAAATGGCAGATTTAGTTATTTTTATTATTAACGTGTTTTTTTTAAAGCTTTTATAAACATATAATAAAAGTATAATTAAGACTCCATACAGGTAATAAGCCACTAACTGTCCAGAATCAAGCTTTAAAAAAAGAAAATGAAATAATAATCTGGAGTAAAATTGTAAATAGTGTTTATTATGCCATTAACTAATAGTGCTGTAGAGGATGATACAAATTCAGCAATTCTATGACTGATGCAGCGTGTTTTTTTGTTTTTTTTGACAAGTTTGATAGTGCTGGTAAAAGTCTAAGATTAGACCAATACTTGGTGTTAGCACTTACACAATAACAGATTATAATATACTTGCTTTATTCAATATGCAAGTGCGAAATGTATAGTTTATTTTCATGTGCTAAATTAACACGTAATTCCTCTTATCATAAAAAAAACTGCATTTGACAAAAACAGCATCGTACTATATATATCAACTTACTTTTTATATGAATAATATTACTTACCAAGAGAGAGACGGTTGGGTGCCTCCTTTTTAGATGTTGCAGCAAAGCTGTGGTGATATTTCATCTTTCCTTTGCATATTATGCACTGAACCTGTGAATTGTTATGTTGGCCAAAGAAATCCCACACAACGCTTGTGTGTCTGGCGATTCTCGCAAATTTCTTGGCTCCGGACCTCTCACTTCCATCACTTTCCAAACTCCTTTTCTTTCCCCGTTCTTCTGTACTAGTAAGAGTCTTGCTATGTGCATATTGCTGTGTTCCCGCTTGCCTCTCTCAACACGCCGCCACAACAAGGTTTTACAGACTGTTTTGTTTCATTAAATTTTTCGCCCAATGAAAGCGCTTTGCAAACATAACAACAACATTGTTACGTTCTAGCGGGAGGATAGAGGTTATAAACAATATTGCGACAATGCTGCTGCTTGTGAAATAACAATAAAGTACCGACACATTAGCAAAATCATGTTTCGAATAGGGTTGCGTGGGTATTATTGAAGAAATACGTCTGACTTGCAATTTGATGCAAACGGGTTTTATTTCTCTGACAGAGAGAACAGGATACAAGAAACGTATGTGTGTGGGTTTTTTTTTTTTTTTTTTAAAACACAAAACAAAAAAACTGTCATCTTCATTTTATTTTTCTACATAGGCCTAAGCTTTTTTTGTCGTCTTTTACTAATATGTCGCCTTCACTCTCTCAACCAAATCAGTAATAGCGAGTCCCGTGCTCCCATGCAGCAATGTCCAGTGGGCGGTCCGATGCAACGAGTTGGGGTGGACATCCTTGGGCCACTACCTGTGTCTGACAAGGGCATTAAGTATGTGCTGGTGGCGATGGATTATTTTTCAAAATGGCCAGAGGTCTACGCACTACCGGATCAGGAGGCAAGCACGGTAGCAAATGGTCTTATTGAAGGCTTCTTTTCAAGGTTCGGGGTTCCTCAGGAGCTCCATTCGGATCAGGGCCGGAATTTCGAATCCCGGATTTATGCGGAGATGTGCCATTGCCTGGGGATAAAGAAAACCCGCACCACCCCGCTCCACCCCCAGAGCGACGGCCTCGTGGAGCGCTTCAACAGGACTCTTTTGGCACAGCTGGCTATTGTTACCAGTCGGAACCAACAAGACTGGGACCTCCAGCTGCCTCTACTCATGCTGGCGTACCGCACGGCAGTGCAGGAATCGACAGGCTGCACTCCTGCACTGCTGCTCCTCGGTCGTGAGCTCCAGACACCGGCCGAGCTTGTGTTCGGTCGCCCTCCTGACGCCACAGCTCTCCCTCCTGGACCAGAGAATGCCTGACGCCTTCAGGACCGGATCGATGCTGCTCACCAGTTTGCCCGGGACTGTCTACTGGCTGCCGGCATACGACAGAAGAGGAATTATGACGTCCGGGAGAAGGGGCGACACTTTAAAGTGGGGGAGCTTGTTTGGGTCTACGGACCTAAAAGGAAGAAGGGCCGTTGCCCCAAACTGGACAGCCCCTGGGTGGGACCCCATCGGATCTTGCAACAGCTGGGCGAGGTGGTGTACCGGGTCCAAATACACCTCACAGGACGCTGCGTGGTCCTCCACCGGGACCGCCTCGCCCCCTACCGGGGAGACCAGGTACCCGACGCACCCCAGGGAGCCGGCCACCCAGGACAGGAACCTCAGAGTGGTCCATTGGGAGCCCATAGAGGAAGGCCCAATCATTCCACAATCACCCCTACTGTGGTGGCATGCCACCGCCGGCCTCGAGCCTCTACTTCACAGAGGGGACCCCCATCCCTTCAACCCAGCCATCTTGCCTCTGAACCTAACCAAAGACCCCGTCGCAAGGTTCGGGCACACCTGCACTTCCGGGACACAGATTGAGCTTTCCGAGGGCGGTAAGCAGCAAAAGGGGGGCAATGTAGCGGCGGGCTATAAAAACGGGGGCTAATCACATAGTTTGACACCTTGCATTGTGTAGTATAGTGGGCATAGTGCCAACTGTGTACAGCTGGGATTGGGGTGAAGTATAGTTGTCAGGGATTGGGGGGTTAGCATGCTAATTAGGGAAAACTTTAGTTGGCCAATGAGCAAGCCTGGTTGGGCTATATTAGGGGGCTCAGCGCCGATGTTGGGTTGTTCTGTTCTGTTTTGCTGGACTTGGGGATTGAATTGATAAAGAGCAATAAAACGGTACCTTTGGGTGCGTTTCAACCTCAATAAACAGTGTCTGCCTGCTTATTTCGCCACCATCGCTGCTGAATTAACCTCCCACTTGGAACCCACAGCACGCTCGACGTTACAATATATATATAACAGTAATCATGTTTTTATAATTAAAATAAAAATACACGTTGTTTATTTACAGGAGGCTGTGTGGTCCAGTGGTTAAAGAAATGGGCTTGTAACCAGAAGGTCCCCGGTTCAGATCCCACCTCAGCCACAGACTCATTGTGTGACCCTGAGCAAGTCACTTAACCTCTTTGTGCTCCGTCTTTCGGGTGAGACGTAGTTGTAAGTGACTCTGCAGCTGATTATTTGCTTATTTAGCAGACGCCTTTTTCTGTAAGTCGCCTTGGATAAAGGCGTCTGCTAAATAAGCAAATAATAATAATAATAATAATAATACATGTATATTGAGCCTGCTTGAGATATATACAGTAAGCTTGCATTGCAGCACCAACTGCAGCGGACTTAGGCAAAACAAAGCTTATTTAACAGTCACCGTTCCAAGCAGGTTATTACTACAGAAGAAGTGCTGACCCCAGAGCTTGCACAGTTTGCATTCAACTTTTTTTTTGGTCGTCTGGGCACTTAACAAAAAACCCCAAATAGCAGAGGGGTTTCGAGATACTTCTTTCAATACAGCTTATGCCTTATGCTAAACAAGGCTTTGCTGTCGAGATGGCGAATGAAGAAATTAAAGTTTTGCCTCTGGATAACACGAGCTGGAGCTCGAAATTAAAATTAGTGTTAGCGTATATTTTGTATGTTTCAAACATATTCTACCATACACTAGGCATTCAGTACATATTTTACTGAAGCAATACAGCCACTAGGAAGTAAGAGCCCACTGCTTTAGATACTATGCCCTGCTCCATACACGCAGCTGCGCTAGAGCTACTACGTATAATGATTTGGTAGTGGATTTTAATAACATTTGGTTTACGTAATATACAGGAGGCAGTGTGGTACATTGGTTAAAGAAATGGGATTGTAACCAGAAGGTCCACGGTTCAAATCCCACCTCAGCCACTGACTCATTGTGTGACCCTGAGCAAGTCACTTAACCTCCTTGTGCTGTCTTTGAGGTGAGACGTAATTGTAAATGACTCTGCAGCTGATGCGTAGATCCTGTCTCTGTAAGTCGCCTTGCATAAAGGCGTCTGCTAAATAAACAAATAATAAATAATAATTATACAAATAAAAAGGATCGAATTTTGCACGTGTGACATTTAAATGTGTGATTTATAGTATTCACACATTGTCAAACAGTTTCTGTTAACAGGAATAAAAAAAAAAAGTGCGTGAATCCATCTGACGAACCTTCGAAGGTTTAAAACAATCTCTGAATCCCTGGCTAACGAACAAACCTTCAGAACTTCGTACACAGCCCTACAAATCTATATAAAAATCACTACACAAGATTTCCAGCAAATTGGACACTGTTTAAGCGAGGCATTTCAGAATGATGTGCTTGCCTTTCTGTCCCATGAGATTCTGACTCGCTCTAAAAAGCAGCACAGTGTGTAAATAGAGGCTCAAGAGCTGCTGTTGATCCTGTTTTTTTTTGTTTGTTTTTTTACATATTAAATGTCACATCACACAGAGCTCATTAATTTGCCATTGCCTGGTGAGGCGGTAAGTGCATGTATTTGTTATTTCTAGTGAATATGAACATCTGATTTTTGTATCCGAATACATGTCAAAAAATATTCGTTTGAATATTTGGATATTTGTCCCAGCACTAATGTTTAGTGAAAAATAATTCATCCGCAATAATCCACTGCTCCAGAGATTAAGATTGGTGTAATCGCATGATACCAGCAGTTATCAATGTTCACTCCACCAAGAACAGTACACTGCCTTATGCTACAAGTACCAGAAATAGTATGTATATGATATCCATCAACTCTCCCAGTGGCTGCTGCTGCTGCTTATTATTGCTAGTTATTGAAATTGCACACTCATTTCTCATGGACATAAAGTGAAATCAAATGTCACTCTTTACTTGTTTGTTTAAAATCAGGTAAACCAGAAATGTTTGGACTTCAAAATCATTTTAGAAGATGGAGAAAGGCTCAAAAGGAAGAGCTCAGTATCCTGATTATTCTTTCAGTTTCAAATCACATTACATTTTATTTTTCAAACAGCAGCATGCCCAGTGCCCTGCCGGACCATTACCAATTCATAAACCATTGATCCTTTACTCAGGTGGCAGCAATCAAGCTTTAAATCTTGCTATTATAATCTGTGATAATTTAATGTGCACAAGGACAATCCAGAGGGAGACTTCATTCAATGTCCTCACTCACAAGCTGGGTTTTGTTTTTGACTCTTTCTTCACTCATCAGATAAGAAACCTGTCAATGTTCTGCTTCCATGCCATGGGAACATTACAGATCTGTGGCTCCACATCCCAGGTTCTGGAGCCAAGCAGCCTTGTTTCTTGAATAGATCTGCCCTATTTGGAGTAAAGATTGTGATCTGTCCAGTGCTCCTAAAAAGGGATAGGTCAATAAAAAGGTTTGTGAAAAGAAATCACTCTTAAAATCCTCCATATTTGGTTCATCAAAATATAGTTACACACTGTTTTCCTCTCACATATTAAAGATTCCACTACAGGAAACCTCAAGAATGGTACTTCCACGTCACACAAGCTAGCTAGTATTTTTTTTTCCACAGTAAAACAGGTTTAAAAGGCACTGCATATCAACAGGACACTCAGTACTGCATCTCCAACCCCGCCCCAACCCTTGTTCGCTATATTTTTCAAATGCCTCTTAATAGTACATACCGATAAATCATCTCTTGATCACTCGTTTTATTACCAAACTCCTCAATAATGCAATCCAAGTCGTTATTTTATTACTATAACATCTAAAAAGAGCTCTGCAAATGTCTATGATGTTCTTTGAGCGCTGGATGCGGAAGCAGCTCTCTTGTTTGTTTATGTCCGTGTTATCTATGTGGTGTCGGGTCTATCAGTATTCATGAGATACTCCCTTTTTTTTTCGGCTTCTCTCAGCTCCTATCGGTCTCACTCGACCAGGTCCGACACAGGACCGCAAGAGGGTTAATGCAAGAACAGAGACACTAAGGCAAAGGTGAGCTGGCCTGACATTGTGCTACTGAATCTGTACTGCGACTCAAATGGTGTTATTCATAGTGTCAAATTAAGTAGACAGTACTTCACACTTCACAAAACCGCCACCAAGTTCAGCACAGTTTGCCCTGGCCATGGACACTGAAGAGGCCGGTTCAGGGCAGGTGGGATACATGTTCACATGCTGTTCCTGCTTGAAGACTGCAGCAAAGTCAGCAGTACAGTGCCATATTTCTAGAGGTGGTCTACGTATCCTCCAAGCTCCAACTAATGTAAAACAGAAAGGATGTCCTGCCAGCCATGCCAGGTTGAGTAAAAAGAAAAAAAAAAAAAACCTCAAGGGACAAAACTCAGATTCACTGGCTTTTGTCTCAACTCCAGCTAGCAGTCCGTGAATATCACTTATTGATACACCACCACAACAAGGCAGAGTATATGGGCGTCTGCTAAGAAATAAATAAATAAATAATAATGGTAAGTTTATGCTCATCATAGATTGATCCCTCAGTAAAAACCGCTGTTCTGAACAGGGTGCCATTAACATGTACATGTTCTAGTCTATTAAGTTTCACCTTAGAAAGTTATTATAAAGCACAGCAAGTACAAGTTAAACTTCTATATGCGTTATGCCAAGAATAGCTACATTATAGTCCCTGCTCCCCCTTCCCTTTAACTCTGAATGCCAGCAAAACTGCAATAATTTAGGGATTTCACTGGCTATCTATTAGCATGGCCATGACAGGGTTGCAAATCAAGAAAAACAAAGCACCACACATTTCTTCAGCTGCACTTTTGTTTTTAATAAACAGTCTGTTTACAATCCATTGTACATACTGAGCAATGTGGAGTGGAACTGAACTGTCACTGATTCTAAAATACTAAAATCAGCCGTGACCGAGTCTCGGCTTTACTAAGCATGGTTTTCCAGACTACATCTGTACGGGTATCGTAGGTAAACAAAACAAAACAAAACAAAACAAAACATTAGACATCCCCTTAAATGACCAGAAAGTCTGTGCTGGACAAGACTAACCTACTGGTGTCTGAAGCCTTTCTTGTAGCACAAATTCTGGTTATTGCACTTTCATGGAAACTGGGCCATGGCCAAGTGGCTACTCTAACTACCTAATTTCAGCGCACAAACACTATAAACTGAAATTAAAATAAAAATCAGCAAAAGATCACTAGAAGATTTAGACATGCTTGTAGCAATAGTCTATAAAACAAACAAGACAAGGTTTGTAAAAGTTAGAGACCTAAGGGCTTTTCTCATCACAAATTAATTTGCTGAGACATCATAAGCTGCTTCTTTCTATCTACAAAAGACATGCGTGATAAAAGCACAATGTGTATGCAGTACATTCTTGCTTTCTCTTTCCAAAGCTATTGCTACCAGTAGTTCATTCACCTCAGAAGTCAAATACATGTTTTAGTATAAAGTGTACACTTCATCCAAATAGGTTTACCAGAATACAACACATACAACACATAGAAAAACAAGTCTCATGAGAATATTGCCCCATTTTGTGGCTGCAAGGGCTCTACTAATTCTCACTGCTCTACCCACTGCTCACTTTGTTGAAATGAAGGTAAAGACGTATACTAAAGAGCACAGTCAAAGACCTCTGAACATCCTTTAGGCAATAACCAATGTTTTTTGTATTTTTGTACATCTCGTTAGCATAACAACTATATTGCAAATGACTAGTATCACTTGGTGAAGAACATTTAAACCATGGCTAAATTAAATTTCTGACACATGAAACTCCCTTTGCTGCAGAGGATTTTAAATGATTTTAAACAACCTACAGGAGAAATGATAAGGAGATCGCAAAAGCTCATGGAAAAAAATAAATAAAAAAATACAGCCTTGGTTATAACTGCTTTAATGGAGTTGCCACGCATAAGAACATCATTTTCACTTCACAATCAGACTCTAGCCACAAACTAAAGGGAATATCTCAAACAAAGTGTAACTGCATGTGCTTGGTTATAGTAGTATACCCATACAAAGAATCATGTAGAATTCAAACAAATAAAAAAACACTGTTTCTGTAAACAGAAAAACATTTGACTGTTTTCAACTGACATTAAATACTTCAACACATAGTCCGTATAACACATCAAACCAATGAATGTTTTTTCCCCCTGTTATTTTTATTATTATTATTATTATTATTATTATTATTATTATTATTATTATTATTATTAAATACTCAATGCCTTGTTCTAATTTCCAGTACTCACTGCACTTATTTGAACAGCCTTCAGTTCCATTTCCTTGTGTACCCCGAGCTGCCTCTTCACCAGTTCCCATTCTTCTGGACACGGAGCCAAAAGGATCCGTTGGTTCTGCTGTCATCTGGAAGCCTGCACACACAAGATAAGCAACTCAATTTACATAACTGCATAAGGAACACAATGCAGAGCACACACTCTGGAGCACCTTGCCGTATGGAGTTGCAGTCACCACAGGCATTTTCACACACCCCTGTTTATGCTGTGCAAATATCACAGCTAAAATAACTTGTCAAGCTCCCTTGTAGGTCACAGCGCATCCTAGACGTTGTTTAATACACACTTCGTGGGAGGGGTTATATGAATAACGTCAGGTTATTATCATAACCCTGGTTCCCTGAAATAGAAATGTAACCATTACCACATGGGTGTTTACCTCCTAAAAATCCCAAAACCTGAATAAGATATAGCAAAGCTGCTGGCAGAGC
Organism: Acipenser ruthenus; assembly: GCF_902713425.1. NCBI lineage: Eukaryota > Metazoa > Chordata > Actinopteri > Acipenseriformes > Acipenseridae > Acipenser > Acipenser ruthenus. The sequence goes on from NC_081193.1 coordinate 18,864,104, forward strand.
CTGTGACACAGTCATGGCCTGCCCCTGACCATCCACGACCGTAAGCCTGTAGCCCATCCCACTGCATTGCATCTATCCTTGACAGATGCACCCTGGAATAAAGCCCACAAAGTTGCCATGCCTCTGGTGGAATGGGGAGTGAGCTTTTCTGGAGGGGCAAGTTGGCCAGCTCATAGGCAGCCCTAACCGTGTCTGCTATCCACTTGTACAGCCGCTGCTTAGACAGGGCTTGACCAGGGGACCGCCCACTTTTCGTCCTGTCAAAGTAGGAAGCCAGGACCCGAACTGAGGGTATGGAGCTGTCGCTCTGTCAGACTGGAAAAGAGGGATGGAAAGCCTACTTTTCCACAGACAGGTTGACATAAAATGCCGAGATAGGGCAGGATTGGTACTAGCGTAACCTTTGTCCTGGCCTCTGTAAAAATTAAGCAGACTTTCACAATCTCAAATGTGTGCATCTCACTCACCCACTTTGTGGAGGTGACAGTGAGCAAGAAAGCCGCTTTAAAATTATAGAAATTTCAGCTCAGCTGAATGCAGGGGCACAAAGTGAAGGCTTCATGAGTGCATTTAGCACCACGTTTAACCTCCAGCGAGGAACAATGTCTTTCATAGGCGGCCGAAGCCGCAAGCCTCTTTCCAAAATTGCCCCACCAGGAAGTGAGCTCCTGGGGAGACCAAGTCAATTTTGACATGGCAAGCTGAAATAGCTTCCAGATATTTCCCCCCCTTGTCAAGTAGGTCCTGCAAAAATTGCAGTATTACTGCCATGGGACAGGTTGTGGTGTAAAATCCACGAGGCAGGCACGTCTGGAAAACACTCCACTTCTACTGGAAATGCGTGGACAGTGCTCTGGCATTCTGCAGCGTTTCAATGACCCTATTAGAAAGCCCCAGACATCTCAAATGCAGCCGTTCAGGAACCTGACCCAGAGCTGCAGGCTTGATGGGTTGGGATGCCATTAAGTCCCCCGTGCCTGACCGAGCAGGTCAAGGCGCTTGTGCAGACTCCGTGGCTGGTTGCTCAGGAGCTGCATTAAGGGTTGAAAACCAGAGTCTCCTGGGCCAATAAGGGGCTACTAGGAGCACCATGGCCTGGTCCTGCCTGATTTTCTCCAGACACAGAGGGAACAGGGCAAACGGTGGGAGACAGTTGCAAAACATTGATGTGGAGATGGTAGTCTTACCATCGAAGATGGACTGCCTTGTTTCACCTTCTGTAGGTGAGGGCACTTGCAAAATTGCAGTGGCCCTCTTGATCAGTAGCAGAAGCTTCGCCAGCAGGGGGAGCTTTACAACAGGGGATGCGCTAACTGAGGGTGATGGGAAAGAGCGCTGAGCAGGTGTAAGGGACGCACAGCGCTCCTTAGAGCAGTGGGACAGCCGTTTCTCAAGCAGCTGCTATTAGGCATAACACATGTAGAACTTTAACTTGTACTTGCTGTGCTTTATAATAACCTTCAGGGTTGAAACAAAATATAACTAGAACATGCAAATGTCACCCTCTTATTCTGGGGGGGTGCTCGGTGAGCGTTCTAATACAGTAATTATAGTAAAAAAAAAATGATACAATTTTACATGCAAGTCTAAATGTGAAATTTTCACTGAGGGTTCCAATCTATGATGAGCATAAACTAACTTACTATATACCGACCCCTCGTTATATCGTCCTTGCTATACTGCAGGTTCGGATATATTGCGGTCTTGGAGTTGGCTCCCCATTTTTACAGTCTAACTGCGCATGCCTCTGAATATTATTCACCGCATTAGATCACCAATCATTTGGCGGTTGAATTTGCTGTAGGAGCTCAAAACGGTACTGGCTGTGTACATACCGTATGTAGAACGAAAATGCCAAAACAAAAGAACGTAGCTGTAGAACAAAAGCTGAATGCTATTGAGTGACTGAAAAGTGGATGTTGCTCATGATTTGAAAGTTGGCGAGTCAACTGTGAGAGGAAGGATAAAAGACAGAGAAACTCAGAGCATTCATTCATAAAGTTGACACTAAAATAAATCTTATTTCAGAAAACTAAAACACGAATGGCAGAGAACGATGACATTGATGAAGTATTAAACAGCCGGTTTGTACAACAACGTGCACGAGGGCACCTCTTTCATACCCAATCTTACAAGTAAAAGCACAAGACCTGGCAAAATGACTAAAGGGAGTTTGAATTTAAAGATAGCCAGAGTTGATTTTGGCGCTGACAAGAGATACGGCATCTGTGAAGGTACTCTAAAAGAAGAGCAATGATCTGCAGATGAACAAGTGGCTGTTAATTATCCAGCAGAACTGAAGGATATCATACAAGCCAGTGGATACAACGAACAGATCTAGAACGCAAATTAAGGTGGTGTTTATTGAAAATTGCTGCCCTGCTAGTCACAGTGTTCGAATGAAGATCTACAGTAAGAAGACTACAAGCAATGGAAGGATCGTGTCACTGTGCTGTTTACAGCTAATAAAACTGGGGAGCACAAACTGCCACTTTTATCGGAAAGTGTAAAAAGCCACGCTGTTTTCACCATGTTAATATACACAATCTGCCTGTAATCTATGAAGCCACATATTCAAGTCATGGTTTTTTTATTCATTTGTGCCTCAAACCCGTTTGTTTTTGCAGCGTAAAAATCTCTAAGACAAGGCCATTATTCTGTTGGATAACTGACCCGCACATCCTCATGCAAACATACTTGTTATGAATGATGGCAAAATTAAGGTTGGGTACTTACCAAAAAACACAACCAGCAAGATCTAGCCAACGGACCAAGGAGTGATTTCAACTTTTAAAGCTCATTATCGCCGACAGCTGCTTTGCAAACTTCTTGCATATGACCAGGTTACTCTCCAAGAAACCATTAAAGCGCTAACAGTAAAAGATCTTGTGTATATTACTGCTGATTGCTGGGGCCGGACATTAGCAGAATCAATCAAAGTGTTGGATGAAAGGTTTGGGAGGCGCTACCGATATTGATACCGATACTGAGGATACAGATAAAACAGCTGTAGCAAAACTCGCAGACCCTAACTAATGTAAGTGAAGATTGTGTGTGCAGACACGTGGATACATGTTGATGACTGTGAAGCATTTGCCCCCTTGAGTGATGCCGACATTGATGCCAGCGAGATAAAACCAACACAAATGGAAACAGAAAATGACAGCGCCAAAGAAAACAGAGACTGTGGTGACCATGCCAAGTGCCAGTGAAGCTTTACAGGGTTTACAGACAGCCTTGCAATTCCTTGAGAGCTGCGATGTGGACACAATTCAACTGATGCAGATCTGTAACATGATGTGCATTTGTCAGAACATCCACGTGAACAAGAAAAACAAGCAGAATAAAGTAAACGATTACTTTCCCCAGTTGCACTGACTGACTGTACTGTAACAAAAGTCACTGATTTTGTTATTTAACTTTTGATTTGCTCATATAATTTAGTAATACTGGTGCATTGTGTAATATATTTATTTTATAATTTGCCATGTAGCATACAGTGATTGCCTGTTTTATATCTGTTCTATGCATTTCTTGATGCATCTCTGCCCTCGTTATCATATAGAGGACTTATATTGGATATATCGAGTGGGTGGTGTAATATCGCCTGCTATTAAATGAATGGTGTCTGTCAGAATATGGTTAGCTGCAAGCATAGGCTCTGTAATATTAAGACATTTTAGAGGTGCATATTCTTGCAATTAAAAGGGAAGATCTAGCCATAACAATTAGATTAAACAGTTCAAATAAAGATTTGCATTACACATTAAAATTGATTTATTGCTAGAGATTTTAGAGAAGTTCTGACAATATTTGCTGCACAGGCACTTACCCCTCTTGTTCCTCGATTCCTTGATCTCGTCACACATTCGATTAAACTCTGGATCCAGCTCAGCTGCAAACATTGCATGCGCGGTGTCCTTCAGAGTACAAGCTCTATGCCGGATTATTTTATCTACAGAATGAGAAAATAAAACACATTAGAAATTGACCGTGTGAGCATTCAATCACCTTATGGGTTCATGTTCCTGGATGCAGAACAAACTGCTTTAAAAGCAGAGACAACCTCGGCACAGTGAGGCAAATTGTCATGAAAGACACGAGATAACAAACGTTTAAAAAGTAAAATCTCTTCACATAATGGAGAGTGTAACATTAAGGTCACTCAGGCAATTATCCCAGATTTTTCTCCCTCCAGTCACTAATCAGCAAGTAGCGTAAATAAAGATATCAGTTCTAGGATTGAGGTTCTAAAACAGCCCACAGAAATCCCCCACAGAAAACTACCCTGGAATTCAAATTGGCTTAGGAGAGAACTTTCGGCTTCAATGGAGTTGCAGTAGCTAGGTTGGAGTTTTTTGTTTTTAGTGGCCTAGAATTAAGACTTCATTGTTAGTTTTACAAGTAGTACTAGGCCTGCCTCAATAAAAAACAAACAAAAAAAAAAAACATTGGTTAAAATGGGTAAGTATTACATTATTCAAGAGGAACATGTAATGTTGTATGTGTGTGGGTGTAGAAATGAGTCTGCAAGGTATGCTGGTAGACTGAAGAAAAGGAATTTGAGAGTTTCCTATTGAAGGGGCTCAGAGGAGTCTAATACTAAATGGAGAAAGTAATGCAAGTGTTTCCTATTGCAAGGGCTCAGAGGAGTCCAATGTTGTATGGAGAAAAGGGATACATATTGTACAGGTCTATTCTATGGAAAGCGTGGTTTCATGCATAATTTGAAATGGATGTGAAAATTCTTTAGGGAATTTAGGTTGCGCATGTTCAGAGCCAAATTAATTGTGGTATATAAAAGAAAGTAAGAAAACAAAATCAGAGGAGTTGCTCGGGTTTGAAACCAAAGGAATACCTTCATAACCTGTCTAAGAGCGGTCCCAGTTAGAGGTAATATTTACTATTCTGACTAACCCAGGCGACTACCATTATTTCGTCTGGAGAAAATGTGTTGCAATAACTGTGGTCTTGAATAACCTATGAATGTAAATCAAATGTAATCATGTATTGAATATAATCTGTTAACAATAATCTTTTAATAAAATCAATAAACCGTGTAATTCAAATATTCTATCAAAAGTAGAATTGTCGGATTCATTATAATAAATAATAAAGTTACTACACCCTACATAATTGGCACACCAAGAACGTGACAGTTTTAAACCACAGAATTCAGTGTATCGAACACATTTAAAAAAAAGAATCATGACAAATAAAATCTTTGTTTTTGAGAACAGTAAATATTCGTTACATTTGTGAATGATACAGCGACATAACAATTGCCACTGTACGGTTTCAAGTGAAGGCAGAGCGTTCCTATAAATAAATAGTCTATTGTGCATAGGGTTAAAAACGATCTACCCCCAGTTCTGTAAAAAGAACCCCCTAGCATGACAAATATGGAGGAACTCACCCGTGCCTTGATACATAAACATAAAATTGAGGGGGTAATAACGAAACAAGAGTATAATGCATAAAAATGATCCATGGGGTGTCTAACGAGATTTTCCACAAGCTGACAAGCGGCAGTTCTAAGAAAGAATATAAAAACACAAAAACAAACAGAAAGCTCTCGTAGTGCAGGCAGTATGGGTGACTAATAGTGTTAGAAGATAACATTCTGGCTAATAAAAAGAACTACTGTGGATTGAAAAATGACAAAGATGTATTAGAAGACTAAATAAAAGACCTCTGCGATAACTATAAGGCATTGGATAGTACATTGGATAGTACATTGTATGAGTTGCCAAACAAAATTTCAATTTTGGGTTCCGATTACATGAAACATGAGGGCTATATTATTGATCTGGCTAAGAGAGTATTGTGGAAAAGTCATGTTGAAAGGGAAACTGTATATTTCTGACTGTCATGCTGTGTTTGTTATTAAGAATCAGGAACTGTACGATCTCTCGAGTTTAAACTACAGAACTAAATTCTGGTCTTGCAGCAGCTGTGTTAGACAGACACGCTGACGCTTTTGCACGTCACAAAACGTGACTGTGGGTGTATGCCGGTCTGTGTAAACATCCTGTCTAACGTTCCTGGTGTTTAACTATTGATTACTGAAAATTAAACAATGCTACACCCACGGTGGCTTCAGCACCTTTAGCTAAATTAAATCCTTCTGCAAACTGGTTTACAGTGCTTGATAAATGGTTTTTGGTCAATTCCACTCACACAAGATTGTCAATAGAAATGTACATTCACTTTTAATGGTCCGCAGTATACCTGGACTTGTTTGCCACAAGGACTACACAATAGCCCCTCAATTTCACCAACACATGGCCAAAGTTTTGAAACCCTTTTCAGCACTTAAATCTCCTCCAGTATGTAGACAATTTGCTATTGCAAAGAGACAGAGGAACATGTTGATCTTCTTGAACTATTGGCTCTCTTACAACAAAACGGTTTAAAAAGGTAAACCCCAAAAAGGCTCAAATTCTACAGCCAACAGCTGTGTTCTTAGGAGTATCTGTTGGAAGGGATGGTCGCACACCCGACCAACAAAGTAAAAACAATAAGTCTATCACTGCCCATGTCAGTAACCACACTGCGTTCATTCCTAAGATAAACAGGCTATTGCAGAGAATTAATTGAAGATTTATCTGCAATTAGCATCCCCCTATACTGCCTACTTAGACAGGGAATTGAATACAAAAGCAGTAGATACACTTAAAACCGCCTTAGACAGCATCTGTACTAATTAACCCTGACCCTAATCTAACCTTTTAACTCGAAGTTGCAGCAATTGAGGTCTCAATCTATGCAATTTTAAAGCAAATTCGACATGTTACATCCAATTGCAAATGCCTCTAAAACGCTCACACCAGTTGAACAAATATACAGTGCTTGTGAAAAACATTTTCTTGCAACATTTTACTTATATTAGAGGACTTAATGAGATCATCCTCCAGACATGCCACACTCCTACTGAACTCCTCTTAAAAGGCTGTATCAAGGATGGTACGGTGCCTAACGTAAGGCTGGCATGCTGGAACCTCGTGCTTCAAGATAGGGACATACGGTCAAACACATTCCTGATCCCCCTATACTTGCAAGAAGCCTTTTACACCAAGGAACCCCACATGAATGCACACTATACACACAGCCACACACACTTAGCCCATTTCTCACTGAGCCTCAGTCAAATGCCAGACATTTACGTGGAAGGGTCAAGCCAGTGTATAGATGGCAAACATGCGACAGGATTTGGTATATGTTGCACTACCCCACCTATTTCCTTAGGTTCCAGGTCAACAAATCCTCGGCTCAAGGCTCAGAGCTGCCGGCTGTCGCTTGGGTGCTTGAAAATATTTATCCCCCCCTCCCCCCAACCCTGTAATATTTTTTCTGACTCTGCATGGGGGTTTGGGTCAGCTACCAGTACCACCCTCACTTATTCCTCCCTCCTCAAACACATTTTAGCTTTAGCCTATACACATTCTCCTCCTATTGACATTGTTAAAGTTCATGCACATATACCAAAAACTACACACATTATTTTGGTAACAATCAAGATGATTTCCTTTCAAAAAAAGGTGCACTGTCAGGTTCTCTTTGGATTCCAAACGGGGGTGGAGGAGACACTGATATGGAATCCTCAGGCGCTCCTGTATCAGCAGCTGCCTCAACACCTACATCATTTGATTTTCTAACAGCACAGAAACAAGATCTCCAAGGTGCACACATAGTGCCCACACAGTTGAGGGACAAATGTATACACATGGCGCATGACATGCTTACAGGAGGACATGAGGGGAAACCCAACACCCTCCTAAAATTGAAACAAGTGGGATAGTAGCCAGACATGGAAAAGGATGTGGAACTATATTGTGATAACTGTATAGTTTGTACACAATGTAACTCCACATCCAGGAGCAAGGCAAAACTCAGACATACACGCTCTATAGGAGGAACCATGGACAAGCATACAAATTGATTTTATAGGCCCCTTACCATCTACAGCACTAGGTAATAAATATGCATTGGCGATTGTGGACTTGTTTGCAAAATATGTAGAAGCATTCCCTACCAAAATTAACACTGCGCAAGCTCCAGCAAAAGTGTTATTAGAACATGTATTCTCACATTGAGAATTGAATCCGACAATGGTACACATTTAACTGGTAAAGTAATTAAGGAATGTATGAAACAGCCAGGGATAAGACAAAAATGTCACATTCCTTATCGTCCACAATCCTCGGGACCCGTGGAAAGAATAAATTGTACCATTAAGAAAATGCTAAAAAAGTTTGTACTGGGAAATGATACAAATTGGGATACACTATTGTCATTAATGCTCATGTGTGTGAGAGCAACGCTTCCAAATCTACAGGTTATAGCCCGTATGGGTAGATGGACTTCAGAAGCTCAAGGTGTTACTTTAGGAAATTATCTACGTAGGCTAAAAAAAAAAGACTGGAAACATGTATATATGGGAGCAGCGCAGCGGGTAAACAACTTGTTGTATATAGGGCAGCAGTGTGGAGTAGTGGTTAGGGCTCTGGACTCTTGACCAGAGGGTCGTGGGTTCAATCCCAGGTGGGGGGAGCACTGCTGCTGTACCCTGGAGCAAGGTACTTTACCTAGATTGCTCCAGTAAAAACCCAACTGTATAAACGGGTAATTGTATGTAAAAATAATGTGTAAAAAATAATGTAATTGTATGTAAAAATAATGTGATATCTAGTAACAATTGTAAGTCGCCCTGGATAAGGGCGACTGCTAAGAAATACATAATAATAATAATAATAATAATAATAATAATAATAATAATAATAATACAAAGGTGTAAAAGAAAATACCTTTGAATTAGGTGACCTGGTCATGTTGAAGGTATATGGAGAAAGTTGACCCTTCGTTAGACCATGGGAGGGCCCATATGAAATTGTAGCCCCTCTGTGTACAAAATAAGAAAGATGGGGAAAAAGGGGACATCACGATAACAAGGGTCCAGTAGCAATGAGACTTATACTCCAAATGGGATAAACGTTTTAACAATTGCACTCCCACCATCTAAGACTGTAAAGGATGATTGTCTCCAGCTGAAGGAAGAACCAGAGAATGGATTGGTAATAACACAAGACCCACGGGTGGCATACAAAATATACACTTTACTTACATTCCAGTTGTAGTCAATTTGACAGCATGGTCACGGATACACCATAGTATATGTGCAAATATAACAGAAAATAAAGTATACCAGGACCTAATACAGTGCCTATAAAAAGTCTAGACCCCCTTGAACTTTTTTCACATTTTGTTGTGCCAGTGCCTCAAGAGTTTCATGCATTTAAATAAGGATTTTTTTCCACTTATCTACACACCATACTCCACACTGTTAAGGGGAAAAAACTTTTTATTGAGAAAAAAATTATATATTAAAAATACAAAACTGAAAGATCATAATTGGATAAGTTCCCCCCCCCCCCGAGTTAATACTTGGTGGAAGCACCTTTGTCAGCAATTACAGATGTGAGTCTGTTGGGATAGGTCTCTACCAACTTTTAACACCTAGATTTGGAAATATTTGACCATTCTTCTTGACAAAACTGTTCAAGCTCTGTCACGTTCCTTGGGGAGCGCTGATGGACAGCAATCTTCAAGTCATGCCACAAATTTTCGATTGGATTTAGATCGGGGCTCTGACTGGGCCACTCAAGGACATTTACCTTTTTGTTCCTTAGCCACTCCAGTGTAGCTTTGGCTGTGTGCTTTGGGTCGTTGTCATGCTGAAAGGTGAACTTCCGTCCCAGTTTCAGCTTTCTTGCAGAGGGCAGCAGGTTTTCCTCAAGGACTTCTCTGTACTTTGCTCCATTCATTTTCCCTTCTATCCTGACAAGTGCCCCAGTCCCTGCCGATGAGAAACATCCCCGTAACATAATGCTGCCACCACCATGCTTCACAGTAGGGATGGTGTTCTTTGGGTGATGCGCTGTGTTGGGTTTGCGCCAAACATAACGCTTTGCATTTAGGCCAAAAAGTTCAATTTTAGTTTTGTCAGACCACAAAACTTTTTGCCACATGACTACAGAATCTCCCGAGTGATTTTTTGCATACTTCAAATGGGATTCAAGATGGGCTTTCTTGAGTAATGGCTTCCTTCTTGCAACCCTACCATACAGGCCAGATTTGTGGAGTGCTTGGGTTATTGTTGTCACATGCACACTTTGACCAGTCTTGACATAAATGCCTGTAGCTCTTGCAAAGTTGCCATTGGCCTCTTTGTAGCCTCTCTGATCAGTCTCCTTCTTGCTCGGTCATCCAGTTTGGAGAGAAGGCCTGATCTAGGCAGGGTCTTGGTGGTGCCATACAACTTCCACTTCTTAATAATCGTCTTGACCGTGCTCCAAGGGATATTCAAGGCCTTTGATATTTTTTTATAACCATCCCGATCTGTGCCTTTCAACAACTTTGTCCCGGAGTTCTTTTGAAAGCACCTTGGTGCTCATGGTTGAGTCTTTGTTTTGAAATGCACTACCCAGCAGAAGGAACCTACAGGAACTGCTGAATTTATCCTGAAATCATGTGAATCACTACAATTTAACACAGGTGGAGGCCACTTAACTTGGTGTGTGATTTTGAAGGTGATTGGTTACACCTGAGATAATTTAGGATTGCTATTACAAGGGGGGAGGACACTTATCCAACCAAGCTATTTCAGTTTTTTATTTTTAATTAATTTTCTATAAATTTCTAGAATATTTTTTTCACTTGGAAGTTGTAGGGTAGGATGTGTAGATAAATGAAGAAAAAAAAACTTATTTTAATGCATTTTAATTCCAGGCTATAAGGCAACAAAAGGTGAACTTTGAAAGGGGGTGTCAACTTTCTATAGGTACTGTAGATAATTGTTCTGGGAATACCATCCGAGAGCCCATAATCCATTTACTGATGGAAAGAAGGAAGAAGAGCATCAAAGATGTAATGGGACTATTTGGATCAGGGAACTCATTTCTGAACTCCTATCACATAGAGGAAACAAAAAAAATATATGATGTGGATGAAACAAATCAGATTTTAATATGGAAGCTATTGATCAATGACTCACTACCTTAAATAATGTACACACACTGGCAGAGATAATGGAACAATTGATAGTCGGTGATAACAAGAAAGATGCATGTAGAACGTATGGGCAGCATATGATAACTCAGTTGCAGGATGCCTTATCCGATGTATTAAATGGTACATTTCCACGACAAATACTTCTCGAATCTGACTCAAGAGATGCGTTTGATAAATCATGTAGTAATAAAGACCACTGGCTAGACGACTTAACCAAATGCAAAAAGATACTTTTGAATATAACCTTGGTCACTGGTACAATTACACTTCCAAAGGGATTTGAAAATTATCCATATTATTCAATTGTACGATAATATCTGTACTCAGCTGAGAGAAATAAAATGCATGTGTCCTTTCAAAGAATTCGAAAAAATTACAAAATCAAGGTTTGTTGAATCTGATTGGATAGGACAAAGTTGTGTTTGCACAGATTTTAAAAGGAGGAGGACCCTGTAGGGAACTACCTATGCCATATGCACCTATGTCGCAACTAACCATCGTAATTCTTATGAAAATACATAGCAAGCCTCCAAAACGTATTCACAGCATCCCTGTGAACCAAGTCATATCATTTATACTGGCCATACCATTATACAAATCAATCTGATGTGTTCTAACATATAGGTAAAGTTCAAAATATAAGGAAATTAGAGGAATAAATTTAAGACTGTACCTGAACTTAGTCAGGAAAGGTCCACAGGATAAAATGGCACATGGCTACAAATTTAGACTGTTGTGAACGATCTCCACTCCAACAGATGTGGACATGTAATGTGGGAAGTGATGTGTTCACTGCATATTTAACATTAAATATAGAAAACAAAACAGGGATAACTAATAACACAGGGATACGTTATGCAAAACTAAAACGAGCAGAAGAACAAATTGTTAACTATGCATATAAGAGTAAAGGTGAATACTGTATAACAACTAATAAAGGTCCCTATAAAATAGGAGAAAAAATGTGTCCAATTACAAACTCAACCATGTGTCTTCTACCAAAGAAAGATGTAACAATAGGTTCTATTATTTTTCCACATGTTCCTGAACTTATATATGTTTATAGCTCAGATAAATTTGATTTTGACACTCTTGAAAAATACATTCACGAAACTTACTGAAATGAACAGTTGTTGAAAAGCAGTGACAAAATAAAAACACATTTGGTACAGATTAAAAGGAAGACGGGAATATAACAGAAAAAGATAGATTCATTCATAGAAGATGGGTCAGTGGAGTTTATGTATAAAAATACATACTGGGATTGGATATTTAAGGGTGCACGTGTAGCAGTAGGATTCATTATTATTTCTACTTTTATGTTTTGCTATCTTAAACGCTTAAGAGGTATTATAAGGATGTTATGGCTATAAGGCAATAAAATATATTAAAACATGTAGAAACATATGATGTAACCAAGAATGTACTTACAATAGGGATATGTAGAACGCAAAAGAGAAAGAAAGAAAAGGTTGGACATAGAGGTAATTGCACATTTTGATTGTTTTGCTTGAGGAACTAATGGGTGTCATTAGCTGGGATTGGTAAATATAATAAAGCTATTGTACACGATATGGAAACTGCAAATTGTGCCAACTTTGGAGTATCAACCACGGGTGAGAGGTTATGGACTCAAGCTGCTGTCCGAAGGATTCTGCTGTGTGAGCTGAAGAAATGGCCTTAGTAATAAAAATTTAAGAAGCATAAAGTCATGTGGGACTGAGGCCGAGGCACTGAAGAAAGAATCTCAGGGTTTTGACAAGCTGAGCAGGAAACGGTAACAATGGCAGGTGGAAGCAAGTGTACATATCATATAACAATAGAACTGGGAGAATAAAAGCCATAGCAACACCTGTTGAACCTAGAATAAAACTCTAGTTTAAAATGAAAAGGAACTTTTTTGTGCAAATGCTTGAATTTAATGTGTGTGATGTAACGCAAGTGCTGTTTGCATCATCATCAAAACGGGGGTATATAAAGTCAAGATGAACATGCAAACTGGTAGACTGGAGAGAAGGGATTTGAGAGTTTCCTATGAAGGGTCTCAGAGGAGTCCAATGCCGAGTGGAGAAAAGGGAATATATATTGTATAGGTCTATTCTATGGAAAGTCCTGTTTCATGCATAATTTGAAACAGATGTGAAACATAGCATATATTCTTTAGTGAATTTAGGTTGCGCATGTTCAGAGCCAAATTAATTGTTTTCTTACTTTTTTTACATAGCACAATCAGATGAGTTACTCGGGTTTGGAACCAAAGGAATACCTTCATAACCTGTAAGAGCGGTCCCACTTAAGAGGTAATAAGACCTCATTACTATTCTGACTCTCAACTAGATGGCTACCATTATTTCGTCTAGAGAAAATGTGCTGCAATAATTGTGATCATTAATAACCTATCAATGTAGTCAAATGTAACAATGTATTGAATATAATCATCCGTTAAGAATAATCTCTTATTAAATCAACAAACCGTGTAATTCAAATATTCTATCAAAGTAGAATTGTCTGACTCATTATAATAAATAATACAAGTTATCACACTCTATAATAGAGACCTGGACTACAGAGGCAGAAGTTGTTGCTGCTGCTGTAAGGTATTATAAATAGACCAATACATGTTTACGTAAAAGTTGTAGGCCAGGAATGCTTTAAATATAAAAGGAACAGAAACTTCAGTTCCATGTAATGGAGAACCAGTTAATCTGTTACATAAAAATAATAATTTTGAATTGATTATACTTAAATGTAATAGCAATAGATACATATCAAATATATTAACTGCAAGGCATCAGAATTATGATAAAAAAAACAAATACATACACACACACAAAGAAAAGAATGCAGAATAGGGATTTAGAGGAAAAGCATCAAATAATATTAGTAATGAAGAAGTAACTAAAAATCTGGTGTACAAAAGGAAGTTAAAACAAACAAAGAGGAAGTGGACACAGTATTTAATTTATCTGATAAAACATTAGCAACCTCATAGAATGCATTGCCCTGCAGGGGGCTCAAGTTTGTTCCGGCAAGAAGATACATAAATAAGGATATGTTAATAACAGACTTAAAAAGGACGGGAAAGACGAATGAGGCTAGCGGAATACTTTTATAATGACACACACAGAATCAGAACATGTGCATCAACATGGAATGAAAATTCAAAGAAAGCACCATTGGACTCCTCCAGAGGGAAGGAACAAATGGTTAGATGTGTACATTGAAGTAGTTAGAAATTAAATGGTAACAGGCCTAAGAAGTAAAGGTAAATTAAAAGTAACTAAGAATGGAGAAGGCGCGCTAAAGGAATTAATAGAGGACGACAGTATCTTTATAAAAAGACCACCATATAAAGGTTGTGGGTGGTAGTAAACAGACATGATTATATAAAAAGCAGTAGGGACCGAATTGCAGAATATAAATACATATGAAGAAGTAAAAACTAATAGCGGCATAATAAAAAGTGAGAAATTATATAAAAATGGGTTTGTATCGAAAGAATTAAAAAGAATTTAAAAAATCCAAGAACAGGTTTGGTTAGAGGTAACCCAAAAATGCACAAAGAAAAACACCCAAAGCGAATGATTGTCAGCACAATTGATAACCCAACATATGTTATTGCAGAAATAGCTGAAAGGCAGCTGCAGCCCCATGTTGAAAGCTTACCCAGCTATGTTAAAGATACAACACATTTTCTGAAAAGGATTAATATAAAAAGGTTAAACTTCCAGAGAATACCATTTTATTTTGCATGGATGTAAAATCCCTGTACCCCAGTGTTCCCAGGCATGAAACTTTAGAAGCATGCAAAGAAGCACTGGAAAATAGAGTAGATAAGAACGATACCTACAGAAGAAATATTAAATATGATCAAGATAGTTATTTTGCATAAAAAGTATTTGGGCAGATAAAAATGAGAAAAAACACAAAGAAAGTGATTTCTATCATTTCTAATTGTTCGACTTGAACGATATAAATTAGAGATTCAGCTTTATAATAAAACAACAAATTACATACCATGCATAAAGTGAAAAACATGCAATGAACATATTTTGTATGAAAAGCAATTTGTTGCTAATTATTAACAATGATCATGACTGAAAACTAACACCTGATAATTATAGAATAAATAAATACATAATCATCAAGTGCTAAAATAAACTGGAAATTTGTGATTCAAAAAAGCAACAAAAAAGGTTAAAACTAAAGAGTACTGCAACAAATCTCAAAATGGCAGCAATACAACTAAATAAAAAAGGAGAAACTGTGTGTGCTATTATTGACAAACACGAAGAACAGGAACTACAGCAACTAGCTCCAAGAAAGATTTCTACAAAATGTGGATCGTTCGAGCAGCCCGGAAAAATCCTTGGATTACTGCAAAAGTTTTGACACAAGAATTGAGAGATGATGATCAAGAAATTCACGAGCGAACAATTCAACAATACCTTAACAAGATGAATGTCCATGGGTGAAAACCAAGACGCAAACCTTTGTTAAAAACAATACACAAAAGAAAGCGATTGGAGTTTTCCACTGAATACTTGAAGCAGCCTGATGATTTTTTCAACCAAATTTTATGGTCAGATGAATTCACCAAAAAAGCAACAATAAATTTTTGGACGACAAGAGGAGAACATTTTTTTAAAAAGTTAATCATGTCCAGTGTTAAACATAGTGGAGGCTGTGTGATGGTATAGGCTTGTTTCTTTTCCTCAGGCACTGGCGACCTTTGTATTGCAGAAGGATCAATAAATGCTGCAAAATATCAATAAATAGTGCACTCTCATTTGTTACCCAGTGCTAGAAGGCTTATTGGACGGAAGTTTGTATTCCAGCAGGATAACGGCCCTAAGCATTCTGCAAAGTTTACAAAGGGATTTCTGAAAAAAAGGAAGATTACAGTTATGGATTGGCCAAAGCAGTCCCCAGACTTGAATCCCACTGAGATGTTGTAGATTGACTTGAAGGCTGCTGTTGCAAAAAGGAAACCAAAGTCAATTGCAGAACTCAAAGCTGTATGTGTTGAAGAATGGGCAAAAATAACTCCGCAAAGATGCCAGGAACTGGTTTCAAAATACAAAAAAAGACTGCAAGCTGTAAAGGAAGCAAAGGGTGGGCACACAAAATACTAATGTAAAGGTGCCAAAATACGTTTGTCAAAAGTATGAAATTAGTTTCATTATAACGCTGAATCTCTACTTTAAAATTTACAATTTTCAATAGAACAAGTAATCACGTTTTGTAGGTAACCTGCCCAAATACTTTTGTATGCGACTGTATATGGGCAGAGGGGGCGAAATGAGTAAACTAGACAAGAAACCATTAGAATACATAAGAAATGTGGATGAAATATTTTGAATATGGACACATGGAGAAGAATCTTGTACAGTTTCATAAATTAGCAAATTATATCCACCCTAACATTTTGGTGGATTTAATGTGGACAAAATCTGAAACTGAATTCTTAGACATCTTTGTTAAACTCGATCAAGGATCTATTAACCCTTTAAGGTCCAAGCTATTTTCGCCTGTTTTTTACTGCTAGATATGTGGCTATAACTAACTATAAAGGTTACAGGTACATGTCACACATGAAATGAATGTGAACACGCTAGGCTTTCATAAAAAAAAAAATGAAAAAGTCTGAGACTCACGCTGTTCAATACAGAGACCAAAAGCAACCACAAAAAAAAAAAACGGATTAATTGAAAATGCACAAAAGAAAACAAAATAATTCACTGCTTATTACTGTAGTAAATCACTCTTACTAATCCACCAATCAGTTGTTTTCACCTTGTTACCTTGCCATTCACATAGACTTCAATACAAAAGGCAGCACTTTACTGTATTAACACTAGAACTGCCATGCAGGTCAGTTTGACCCATTTTGCATTTAAAATGTTAATTACTCTTCTGTTGTAAATCGTATGTGTATGTCCATTTTTGACTTTTCCGAAATATATAAATTAAATATCCTGACGGCGTTTGATAGCCAGAATCGCAAAAACGATAAAGTTATAAACAGTTCTACCTAGAACCGCCACATGGGTCAATGTGACCCATGCATTACAATACATGTCTTTTCTTTTTAATATAACGCAAGATATTCTATTTTTTTGTAAATGCAAACAAGACACACCTCCTCCTCCTAGCACATGTTTTTTTATTTTTTATTTCAAGCCTTTCTCTGTTTGTAAACTGACTACAAGACAGAGATTGCTATGATTGTGGATTTGTCAAGATGCCAACTCAGTGAAAGTCTAGTTGTTTATTTTTCAACGTACGTGGGAGACAACAATCCTTCGTTTTGTTCCAGAAATGCAACTGGGAATATATCAGAAAGAAATATTTAATCTTGTAAATCGTCAGTTTGATTGGAATACGGCAAGCTGCACTCAGATGCATACAGCAAACTGAAATGACAGGTAGGATAACAACTTATGTGCCTAATATGAAACATATGTTATATATTCTTTTTTATATTACTTTTAGAAAAAAAAAAAACATTTCGGTTTTACAGGTTTGTATGTACCAGTTTACACATGTTTACACAATAGTGTTCAATGGAACTGCGTCTGTGTTTATAACACAGCTCCTAGATGCAAGCACAGTCAACTGGCAGACGCATACGTTCCTCCATAGAGTACAATGCAGCCGTCATATCAAGTATTTTCTTTTTATGCTGTATTAGAAACAATTATTTTGGTTTTATGTACATATACCCGTTTACACCTGTACACGGGTATATGTACATACCCGTTTCTTTTGAAATGTACATTTTATTGTATTTTATCACTGTTTGTAGTCGTGCTGTATATACGCTCATTTTAAAAATAAAGCCTTATGTTGAATTTGAATACAGTGTTTCTGCGATGCAAATGTTAGATATGATGTTCATGAATAAAACTTCCATTTGTATCCGATAGTATGTCTTTCATTTTCCTAACGAAGCAGTTTAAAAATGTATGGGTCAAAGCGACCCACGTGGTGGTGGCAGTTCGAAAATCCGGCGGTTCTAGTGTTAAAAGCTTCACTGGTAGCTGCATGGCGGGCCTGCAGAGTGAAAAGAAGCAGACGGCTGAAGACACATGTTTTGGAGGACTCGTGTGCTCGTCTTCGTCTCTCCCGAGTCAGCGTGATACATATATATATATATATATATATGACACACACACACACAAAATATTATATTTGAGTAGGGCTAATAATGGGTAGAGTGGGCTACAGCAAAACAACCCATTACTTATTAGGTCCCCACCCTTCTTTTTAGTGCTACTGAAGATTGCAGTATTTACCTCTTTAAATATCTGAACTTGTACTGCAGTTCTCCTTACCTCCTGGGTCTTTGTCCGGATTGTACTCTAGAGCATTGCCGGAGATTAGGTCAATATCTGCTAGAAACTCCATCCCAGTGAAGTATTTGTGCGTATCGATTTTGGTCATGATTTTTGACAAATCCATGGGTTGTTTAATAACTTCAAGGTAATCCGAAACCTGAAATAAAATATATATTTTAATATATCTCAAGAATCTCATGGAAACACAGATCTCACCACACAGCACTGGTGTTATGAAAGACTATATTACATTTGGGGTTTTAATCTTAACATTTTCTATTGATCAATAAATCATCTGATCTATTAATTTGATTAATCACAGCTGTTTGCTAGTATTGAAGGACAATTACAAGCAATACAAAAGTATTAACATAATGCTATTAACTGCAAATTACTCATAATGCCAGCTAATGTTTAATATACATATATTTACTTGCATATAATTTGACAGTTTGAAGATATATCCTTACATTTCCTTGTAGCCAAAGTGAGTAATTTAAAATATTAACTTTTAATTGCCTTTTTGTGATTTTTCATGGGTTAGGAGGGTTCACACCAGGCTCTTTAATTTGAACGTTTTAGGGGTGGTGATGGAGGGATAACTAAAAATTGAGTTTTTTCTCATATATACACAAAATAAGCACACAAACACACACACACACAAAATAAGCACTTATTTTACCATTCAAAATAAACTGCACAAAAAATAAATGGTCGCTTTAGTAAAGTAGTTGTGTGAAATAAGCATCTAACCTAAATACTAAAACAAATGTTAATATACTCCAGTTGTAAGTGCCTTGTGTACCTCCTCAACATCCACAGGTTTGGCAAAGATGTTAAAGCGCTTGTCGTTGGCCAGCCGTTTGGTCACGTCCCTGAGAAAGAGCCGCAGTTCCCTCAGTGTGGTCTCCTCCTGGTCCTCCAGCCTCTTCTGTTCCTCCTCGGAGAGCTGGCGGGGAGGGGGGGGCACAGCAGGAGCAAGCACCTCCAGGGAAAGAAGGGCTGCACAAACAAGGTACACAAATCGCTGAGGATGTGGGGGGCACAGCACCCTGGGCTCATTTCTGCAGCTTAAGTTTAAATAAAAACACATTCAATATCAATAGAAGATGCAGCAACTATAGGTTCTAAAAATGTTCTTTCCTACCCTTAATTTTACAAGGTCTAACTATGGAGCAGGTTCAGTAATGGACGTTGGGGGTCACAGTGCAGCTCCTAAATCACAGGGGACTTTGATAGGTGCAGACTGACATGAACAAACAAGGTGCTGTAGTTTTGTACCAAGTAATAAAAATGTACGAAAAATGGTACGAAGCCAGTTATGAACTTGCATATTAAAACTTAGCTCAAGTGTCACATATAAACAGACTGGTGCCTCCATGTATCCCCATATTCACACCAACCAATTACAGTCGGCGCCTCCTAATCGAGATACTGATAAAAATCGGGATTTCTGCTTAAATGGGAAACAACTCTGGGAGACGGTTCTCCCCAATGCTATTTATGTTGTTTAATTGGGACGTCACTTTGTTTAACTGGGATACAGGATTTTCAAGATGAACGGAGATCGCTTTTCAGAGCAAGAGGTTCACGTAGTGCAGTGCAGCGAGTAAGTGATTACGCATGATTTGCGTAAATCAGGAGTCTCTTGTGGTTTCTCTGGCTGCTGTAGCAAAAAAAGTTGGCGTGTCAACATCGCAGGTGCCTCGCCTTGCGATAAGATAAGAATAAGTGACTTCATTCTTTTTCATTTCCTGTAGAAATAAAAAAAACGTGGTTCCTTTAGTTTCAAATGCCTCTCGTTTAATTGGGACAGCCGCTTATTCAGGATATTTTTACTTCTCCCGAGGCATCCCGATAAAGCAGCGCCAACTGTATTCAGATTGAGCTCCCCCAGAAATCAGGAGCTGACAATCAGGTGAGAGTCACTGGTGTTGACTGGGCTAATTTAGCATTCCAAGTAAAACAAATGAAAAAACAGCTGCTTGGATTTGTGTATCGCTGTTCTAATAAAAGCAGCAATCACCTCAAATCTAAGCAGCTGTTTCTTCACTTGTTTCACTCTGAATGGTAAATTAGCCTGATCAGCTGGATTGTCAGCACCTGATTTCTGATACGTAAATAAATACTGGTTTGCCTGTGGGGCGTATCAACTTCAGCCTCCGTCTCGATCTCCTGCCTGTCACTCAGCAGCGAATGCACGCACCCACATGGCAGACGGATACTCTGTCACAAGCATTAATACCCTGTATCTTTTTAAACAAGGGATTTGGGGGAGCTCTGTAATAACAGCCGAATCTTAAAACAATTGTGTGAATATAGTAATTGTTCCAGCTGTGTATAATGGTATTTAAAACAGGATTCATTCATCCGACTTTTTACATATCCGCCTTTACTCTGGTCCCACCGCAGTCGGATACATAATGGATTACTGTAATCACTTTACACAAAAACCTTCTAATACGTTTTCATAGGCATTTACAGTAATTGCAAACCAAAACTACTGTTACAATTACAGTTAAGTTTAATTGTTAATTTATTTACCCTCTATAGGATTATATTACAGCACTTCACACCTCTGAAGCACGGTCATTCCAGATAAAACCTCTCTTACCAAGACCCAGCTGCACCAGTTGCGCTAATCAGAAGCATGTTAGCATCATTTTGTTCCATTCATCCTCTGTGAGATTCTACAGTTGACAAAGCAACAGAAATCAGTGTATTTTTTTATTATGACTTTGTTTGGTGGATAGTTTGCTGTTACAGTTCTCCATCAGTAGCAAGGATGATGAATCTGCTGCTGAGTAGCACACCTTCAGATCGCCCCCAAGGCAAATGCTCCAAGTTAACCCTGCTACTGCTTTGAATAATCTCCATTAAAAAAAAAAAACTAAAAGAAGCAAATAACATAGATGCGTAATCTATCATATCAGGCTCATTACATTTGAGAAATTAAATAATTTAAAAACAATTGTAAACACATTTTAGGCACCACACTGCCTTTCAAGTGGACTCCTATTTTTCTTACCCCGTTTAAGTTTGCCACTTTTCGGCAGCATTTTTTTTTTTTTTTTTACTTGGTATAAACCAGGGGTGTCCAATCACAGTCCTGGAGGACCATTCCACTCCAGGTTTAACAGCTCCAATTATATAATTAACAACTTCAGGGTCAGGATGGGGATTAGATTGGTTCAATTAAACAATTTAGAACAGGGTTGGAAAAAGTGGAAGGGCCAATTCTGGCCACCCCTGGTGTAAACCCAGTCGTCCTAGTTTGAGGCGTCCTAAATGCAACCTACTCGAAAGGCAGGCTGACAGCCATTTTAGTGCATGATTCAGCTCATGCAAAGGCACGTCATGAACCAGACTCCAGTGAGTGGCACACAGCCATCTTCTTAACAGGGTGCATAAACACTCAGCCGACGCCAAGGGTGAGCACAGTTAAGAATTGCTCTAGACATGAGACCAGAGAGATCAGACTGTGTTTATTCAATTATTTTGGCAACCACTAATAAGAGGCTACAAGTACAAGCACAAAAAAAAGTGTCCGATAGTTGTGAAATTGAAGAACTAACAAAATGATACTGTTTAGCTCATGTGCCACAATATATATTAATTTCATATATGTTTACTTTAACCCTTTGCGGTCCTATGTCGGACCAGGTCCAACATTACAATTTTTCCTTTCCAGTCCGATGTCGGACATCATCAACAAGGCGTCATACACAGGACCCTAGTCGTTTTTTCTCCGGAAAAAGCTGAGAAAAGCTTTCAATGGCCGAGAGAAGCCGATAGAAGCAATAAGCATAGTCCCTTCACCACAGACATAACACGGACATAAACAAATGAGATAGCTGCTTCCGCATCCAACGCTCAAAGAAAATCGCTGACATTTGCCAAGCTTTTTGAGATGTAATAAAATAATAACTTGGAAAGCATTATTGAGGAGTTTGGTGATAAAATCGAGTGATCAAAAGATGATTTATCAGTATGCACTACTATGAAGAGATATGTGATAAATAAAGCAAACAAGGAGTGGGGCAGGGCTGGAGATGCAGTACTGAGTCTTCTTTTAATATGCAGTGCCTTTTAAACCTGTTTTACTGTGAATAAAATTGCTTTTAAACAGTGTGTGTAAAATAAACAGCTCGCGTGGAAATAAATTAGACCTGACGCGCCTAACAGGCGCTGAATAAATGGACCACAAAAGGGGTAAAAATGTACAGAATAGTTCAATAACAATGCATGACAAACTTAAGATAAAGGTACACCTTAATTACATAATATAAAGAAACACCCCTTGTTCACTGTTGCCTAGTTGTTGATTGAACATGGCTGTTACAAAAAAAAACCAAAAAAACCAAAAAAACACATCTCTTAAAATCTACAAAGCTTTCTTCATCAAATATATCCATATTAAGTGTGCCAGTATTTATGACTTTTTAACTTTTCATCCTGTGTGCAATGAGGTCACCATGGAGACACTTTAGTTCACAGGCAATGTGTGTGCCAACAGGAGTTAAAGCCCAGCACAAGTGTAAATGTGTGGCCATATTGATAAGAATTGTTTAATTCAAACAGTTCTAAGGCAGCTCAGGCCAGAGTTGTACTGGCAGTGTAAATGCACTGTATTCTACAGCCAAATTCGAAAGTACCCTTTTAAATCACTAAACGCAGATTCATTTTTATAACAAAACAAGCAAACCCACATGTAATAGTACAGTGTACGGTTTTGGGCTACTGCTATCACTTGCTCAGACACCCATGAGACCCTCCAGGAAACTAACTGTATGGTATTTTGCCTTCTGTGCAGCACAATGTACATTTACATTCAAATGGTCCATGCAGTTAATTATTTTCAATTGTACTGTCATACAATTTGTTTCTCTTCAGTAGAGAACTCATGTTTTTGTTTCAATATACTGGGCACTCAAACAGGATAACAATATCACCAACACATGGTTCTGTATGGCAACCATTTTAAAGTTTTGCAACAGCTTAAAAAAAAAAAAAAGATGTTGGAACTTGAAAAATTGCAAACGAGTGGGACAAACAGAAAATGTATTCTTCAAATATCTGTAAAACAGGCAAGCTGGCTCTATTTGACATCAATGAACATGGTTAGCAGCCAACATTGAAGCAAACCTTTTTTGCTTTAGAGATATTCACTAAGGAAAAGAAAACCTTACCTTGTTCTTTTTGCAGCCAGCACGCTGACGCAGCACCCTGCTTTGTCCCAAGGTACAAGATTATTTCAGTTCAATTCTTTAAATAATATTTGTTCAGGATTTCAAGGCAATGTATATCCCACTGTCCTGGTGTATTTGCCAAGTATGTCTGCATACATCCCACTGTTAGCTTTTGTATGAGGTTTTAGAGTAGTATATCACAAAAGAATATATATATTTTGATATCTACAGCATGAACAAATTCAAGTGTGGATTCAAGGTTAGTGCAGCAGCAGGGAAGCAATTTATAGTTACTTTGTACTAATAAAGCTTCCTGGCAGGGTTTAGACAAAGAGACTGGTACATACAGACGTGCTCAAATTTGTTGGTAGCCTTACAGCTCGTTGAAATAATGCTTCATTCCTCCTGAAAAGTGATGAAATTCAAAGCTATTTTATCATGTATACTTGCATGCCTTTGGTATGTCATAGAATAAAGCAAAGAAGCTGTGAAAAGAGATGAATTATTGCTTATTCTACAAATATATTCTAAAATGGCCTGGACACATTTGTTGGTACCCCTTAGAAAAGATAATAAATAATTGGATTATAGTGATATTTCAAACTAATTTGTTTCTTTAATTAGTATCACACATGTCTCCAATCTTGTAATCAGTCATTCAGCCTATTTAAATGGAGAAAAGTAGTCACTGTGCTGTTTGGTATCATTGTGTGCACCACACTGAACATGGACCAGAGAAAGCAAAGGAGAGAGTTGTCTGAGGAGATCAGAAAGAAAATAACAGGCAAGCATGGTAAAGGTAAAGGCTACAAGACCATCTCCAAGCAGCTTGATGTTCCTGTGACAACAGTTGCAAATATTATTAAGAAGTTTAAGGTCCATGGAACTGTAGCCAACCTCCCTGGGTGCGGCCGCAAGAGGAAAATCGACCCCAGATTGAACAAAAGGATAGTGCGAATGGTAGAAAAAGAACCAAGGATAACAACTGCCAAAGAGATACAAGCTGAACTCCAAGGTGAAGGTACATCAGTTTCTTATCGCACCATCCGTCGCTTTTTGAGCGAAAGTGGGCTCCATGGAAGAAGACCCAGGAGGACTCCACTTTTGACAGAAAAACATAAAAAAGCCAGACTGGAATTTGCTAAAATGCATATTGACAAGCCACAATCCTTCTGGGAGAATGTCCTTTGGACAGAAGTGTCAAAACTGGAGCTTTTTGGCAAGTCACATCAGCTCTATGTTCACAGACGAAAAAATGAAGCTTTCAAAGAAAAGAACACCATACCTACAGTGAAACATGGAGGAGGCTCAGTTATGTTTTGGTGCTGCTTTGCTGCGCCTGGCACAGGGTGCCTTGAATCTGTGCAGGGCACAATGAAATCTCAAGACTATCAAGGCATTCTGGAGCGAAACGTACTGCCCAGTGTCAGAAAGCTCTGTCTCAGTCACAGGTCATGGGTCCTCAAACAGGATAATGACCCAAAACACACAGCTAAAAGCACCCAAGAATGGATAAGAACAAAACATTGGACTATTCTGAAGTGGCCTTCTACGAGTCCTGATCTGAATCCTATCGAACATCTATGGAAAGTGCTGAAACTTGCAGTCTGGAGAAGGCACCCATCAAACCTGAGACAGCTGGAGCAGTTTGCTCAGGAAGAGTGGGCCAAACTACCTGTTAACAGGTGCAGAAGTCTCATTGAGAGCTACAGAAAACGTTTGATTGCAGTGATTGCCTCTAAAGGCTGTGCAACAAAATATTAGGTTAGCGGTCCCATCATTTTTGTCCATGTCATTTTCATTTGTTTTATTATTTACAATATTATGTTGAATAAAAAATCAAAAGCAAAGTCTGATTTCTATTAAATATGGAATAAACAATGGTGGATGCCAATTACTTTTGTCAGTTTCAAGTTATTTCAGAGAAAATTGTGCATTCTTTGTTTTTTGTGGAGGGGTACCAACAAATTTGAGCACGTCTGTATATACACAGACCGAGTAAACTTAGCAGAGTTCAATGGAAAAAAATACAAAAAATATGCTGGAGAGAATAAGCCTATTAAAATAAACTATAGAACCTTTTGTGATTCACGGTAGCTTATTTCGATAACAGGGAACATTTTAGGCAGTCACAATAGTATTTTTACATATATATAGAAAAGGTATCCAATTTTAATTTGGTTTGCTAGGTACATCTTGTTACACCTCACATCACCAAAGAACCGACAGGTCCTTGTTTCTGGGAGGCGGAAAAATAAGAAACACTTGCTCTTGTTTTAAATAGTTCATAGGAATTGTGTTGCCCACACAACACCTAGCGTGCACACAGGACAGTTAACAAAAAATGCAAAACAGAGTTATATTCCTCCAGTTCTGAAAGCCTGTAGATATATTAATGTTTGGCACTAAACTACACAAACAAATAACAGGTCTCCGTTCAAATACTCAAACGTTTCCAACAGTTTCTGAACATTGGCGGACTTGTTAGCATCAATGATATGATTAATGTAAACGCCTCTATTTATCATACGCTGTAGTAGGTGTGCGCTTGCGTGACTTTTTTCATACCTGCTTTTTTCCTTTGTACTGGAGGTCTGGCTGCTTGTACAACAATCAAGTCTTCAAAGAAGCTTCTTCTGTCATCCTCGCTTGGTCTCTTCAGACTGACTACTTCGCCATACCTCTTCCTGAAGATGCATTTCACCTGCCCATAAAGATCGTTGGAATCTCAAAATTGAATCTTTTGCAGTTATTTTTTATTATCATGACTGTTACAAAAAAAATATGGTTTGACCCACCATACTTTTCTACATACAGCAGACTGTAGTATCGGAAGGACAACCTAACCTAGCTTGAACACTTAGCGCTGCGCCACATTGCAAATTGTGACAGAGTCGATTATAAAAGAAATGGCCAATGTACTAAGTGACACTCTTCTAATTCAAACTTCTAATATTTCCGATGAATCAAATCATATCAATTCAGACCCTAACAAGAAAAAGAAAATCCTCAAACAGTATCATACTATATGCATTTTTTTTTCTGTAATCATGCTATACCAGCATTTTACCATTACCATTCTGCAGTACAACTCCCTGTATACCAACTGTGCAGGTGGCTGTGAGATTATCTTGAAGAGAATTGATAAAGACTTTAAAAGTATTTTTTTCCCCCCGTGTTTCTACATAAACTACTACTGAGTGTTTTATACATAGTTGGATTATGTTGCACCAGGAAAATGCCCATTTAGACATTTACAGTTGAACATTATTCAGAAATACAGTCCCCATGCAGGCGGTTTACAGTTCAAATGCAGGTCTTAAATTTTCATTCCCTCAACATTTTTTTCAGTTGTCAGTTATCCCAATAATGTATGTCTACATGTATGTCTTGGTTTATTTTAATGTTAATATTAATAACTGCCTGCATGACTGACATTTGTCACAGTTCCCGAGTGTACTGTCACTAATCCCTCATTGCTCTAGGTACCCGCAAGCAACTCTCTGAACTGGGATCACATCATGGCACAAGCTCGTCTCATTCGGATACAGACACTATCATATTCCTTATGGATCCCCTGTGCACACACAGCGTGCTGCTGGCATTGAATTAAATTACAAAGTCCACATATGGAAATTTGTTTTTTTAAAAGTGTTTCACACTTGTATGCTTTATTTTTCCCCCCAAATGGTTATCATATGTCTAAATCCATGATGAAAAATGTCTGCTTTACAGGAGCTTGCTGTACCACGTTACTAGTGGAATAAAATAATCCTCAGAACATATGACATTTATTAAAACTTGCAGGTACAGTAGAAGTAGGAGCATGCATAATTGTCTCATAGAGTTACAAAGTGCTGGCAAGTTTCAAGGTAGAATCTGTTTTCTGGTACCCCAGAGCACACAGCAGTAATAACAAAGCTCATGCATAAAAGTAGCTAAAAAAAAGTTTAAGTTACTATAGACCCATAGGTAAGAGATATTTAAGACCAAATTATCACTTCAGTTCCCTGTACTTCAAAGACTTTACAAGGTACTGATTTTTTTTTTTTCCCCATTTGCACCTAATAGCAAGCAAAATTAATTGCTTTGCTATTTCTTAAAGCACTTCAGGGCAGGAAAAAGTGTGATTGTCTAGTCATCCCAGAGCTCACTGGTGATCAAGGAGCTGGCACTGACAGGCAGCGACAGTGGGCGAGCCGAAAGCAACTGGAGTCCCAAGCCTCTCAGTGGGTGGTGCTACCAGACAGCAGGGTTGGAGGAACCCTATGAAGCAGCCGGGGAATAAAGCAGGAAACTTCTGGCTATGTATGTAAATGAGGTTTCGTTGTTTCTGTTTTTTTTTGTTTTTTTTTACTGCTACGCCGATACTTATAATTCAACTCTATTATGGAGAATTGAAACCCTTTGAAGTGAAGAAAAAGTATGCAGACATTTAAGCAAGCGTTACCTCCTCCGACAGCTCCCTGTAAGCGATTTCCGAGGTAGCCAGAATCAGGACTGGCGAGAAGGATGGGATGTCCTGAAGCAAGGTCAGGAACGTCGTTCTCACCGTGTCACTGATGGCCTCCCACCACTCGCTAATCTGGGGCATGTAGACCACGCTCGGGACGGTCCTCCGCGCCTCGCGGAACACCTGGTGTACAGAAAACACCACATTGTTTGATATAAATGGGGTAAAATGCAGTAATCAAAATAGTAATGCTGAACTAGTAGTGGTAATGGATTGCACCTGGTCCTGGTGGTCAATTCTGGCCTACTAAAATCAATGCAGTACAAAGGCGTTCTGCTAAATTTAAGATTCACGTAAAATAATCCAATTTTGATTCTACAAGGAAACATGACAAAAACATTTCATTTTTGTCTTTCATGTTACAAGAGGGATTTCTATGGCACAGAGAAGTGTTTGTTTAAACTGCACATACCAAAAAGGGAACAAAACAAAAGGTACCTAGCAGGAAAGATAATCTACAACAGAAATAATAAATAATAAATAATAAATAATAATAAGAACACCTAACACGATTGACAGAAGTAATGAAACAGTGCCACCTACATTTTAAAACTTATTTTAAGGTTACTGGTAACTAACTCACCAGAGCACAAATTGGTTATTAATCTAGTACAAATACACAGACCTTCATATACATTTTTATCCAGTTTTTATCCTTCTGTTGAGTTACAGTATTACCGACGAGCTAACTTAATTATAACCTTTAACATGTTATTCAAAATTTAAGGCAGGGTTGGCAGTTATTTTTGTTTTGTTTATTCCTCATATTCAAACTTGATATTTGTTTTTTTGAGAATCAGGAAGCAGTTTGGTATGTTAAAGCCCCTTTAAATGTTGTTAAAGCCAGTCTGTAATCGTACAATCCTACCATATGCCCAACTGAGTTAATGTGTACATGATACTCGTAACATGCAATCATTACGGCATGCACATTTTCATCTTGCATGTTAAAGTCAGAGTAATGTTCATCAGGCCACTTTGGTATTTTATAACATTACTGAGTGCAGCAGAATAAATTAAAAGCTGAAGCAAAAATCAATACTGCCATCTTTCTGCAGTCAGCAGACCATAGCAGGCTTGCTCAAGTCAAGCCAAGCAGGGTGCCAGAGACAGCAGACAGACCCTTTTATTTCAGTGTGCTCTTCTGCAGTTCTGGAGATTAAGCTTTTATTTATTTTTATTTTTTTTACTTTTCTGAAGTTTAAGACAGAAACAAACAAAGGCAATTCTGAATATACAGCTCTGGAAAATGTGCGATTAATATTTCAATGATCTGCTGGTGGTTTTCTATAAAGGTGTTGCAACAGCCTTTGTCTGAAACAGAGTTGCACATTACATCCAAAATCCTATTTGAATTAATGGGGTTACAGATTTAACATGGGCACCACTACAGTATACCACAGATTGGCCCCAATAATCAGACACTGACCAAGTTCAATGGCGATCTGAATAAAATACAATTGTTTACTATTCAAATGACAACGAAGTTTTAATCAGCCTATCAGTGCGTCTGTACTGCTTTTCTGTGACCTGTACTGTGCAGTAGTGGGTGGGACAAAGTCAGTGCTGCATTGTTTTGACTTAGGTTGCTAAAATCTAATTTCAGCATTGGAGGTAAAATAGTAGAAATGGACGACAAAGCAAAAAAAGCAAAGTATATTTCGGTGATTGATCGTGTCAAGATATTTCCCAAAGAAGCTGTACATGCATATGCAGGTAATTGTTTTGCATATCTTAATGTTTCTTTGGAGAAAATACGATCAATTGCTGTTTAGCTTCAGAATCACACATTAAACAAAAGGCTACCCTGCTGAACAGAACGTAAAATAAACAGGTTTCAGAAACCAAACTGGAAAGTCAGCCGAGACAAAAAGTATTCCAGTGGGCAAGTTAAATCAGTACTACAGGTACGATCTAGCACAGACACCTCGCTTCAAACAACCTGCTGCTTACTTTTTAAACGCAGTTAGAATTTTAGACCCAAATAGGCAGGTTTTCCTTGTTTTGACTCGGTACTAATAAAATAATTTATTGGATGGGACAAATAACATGACAGTGAACATGCTGCATATATTGCCCTGGATATTGGATGCAAGTCCACGAAATCCTAATTTTATTCCGCAACCTACCCGTGAAAAATACCTAAATTTACCGCAATTTAAGTAGACCCCTACTAATGAGAGAGAAAAGCTTTAAATAATTAGTTGTTTATTTCAGATGCATTGAATTTATTTTCTGACAGAAAAAAAAAGGAAAGTTTTGAAGTAAATCTAAATCCAAGCCACTGAGCATACTGCAGAAGGAAAGCAAAATGAGCAAGGTTTCTTTATGCAGTTTTAGAATTTTACTGTAGGTGTGTAAATTAAAAGGCATTACACTCCCAATACCAGCCTGTAGCATTATTTTTTAATGTAACCGCATTCAAGTAATGTTTACTAGAAATGTACTCGCTCATTTTCTTTACATGTGAACTTTATTTAAGAACAGCTTTAAAATGTAATTATCTAATATTCATGAAGATTGAATATATTTTTATTAAGATTTTCACAAATACTTTCAGACAGTCATGTAACATTGATAAAAAGTAATTTACAGACTTAATGTGAGCAGCCAAAATGCATGTAAAGCCACTTACATAATTAATGTTAGAACTGGGAACCATGTACAAAAGTAATTTCAAATCTTATGTTCTTCTCACAGCAAACTGCAACTACGATTCACAAAGAGATTAAAGTTACTGCACAAATACAGTGCTGGGACAAATCTGTTCACATTTGTTTGAAATACAGATTTTTTTTTCTACTTTTAATAATTAAAAATCATCTAGTCATTCTAATTGTGAAATACTTACCATGAAAAAAATGCATGCACCTTACATCTAAATTATGTGGTTTCTTTATCCTGTGTTTACATTTTTTAAATAAAATAAAAACAATGGTTTATGAGCCCTTTTAGAAAAGGCAGCTTCTGAGCTACAGAATATCACAGTATCTTAGGATTCTGTTGTTCGTAGACTGGGCTGTTATACTTGAACATCACAGTGAATATCACAGTATCTTAGGATTCTGTTGTTTGTAGACTGGGCTGTTATACTTGCACATCACAGTGAATATCACAGTATCTTAGGATTCTGTTGTTTGTAGACTGGGCTGTTATACTTGCACATCACAGTGAATATCACAGTATCTTAGGATTCTGTTGTTTGTAGACTGGGCTGTTATACTTGCATATCACAGTGAATATCACAGTATCTTAGGATTCTGTTGTTTGTAGACTGGGCTGTTATACTTGCATATCACAGTGAATATCACAGTATCTTAGGATTCTGTTGTTTGTAGACTGGGCTGTTATACTTGAACATCACAGTGAATATCACAGTATCTTAGGATTCTGTTGTTCGTAGACTGGGCTGTTATACTTGAACATCACAGTGAATATCACAGTATCTTAGGATTCTGTTGTTCGTAGACTGGGCTGTTATACTTGAACATCACAGTGAATATCACAGTATCTTAGGATTCTGTTGTTCGTAGACTGGGCTGTTATACTTGAACATCAGCAGCTACTTTTCTACCACTAGAAAGATTGTGTGCCAAGCCTCATGCTGTTCTCTACAAACCATTAAATAAATGAAGCATGCACACATCATACCACTTGTTCTAGTACCTATGTAATGTAATGTATTAACTGAATTACCTACACCCACAAATACTGTTTTATGTCTTCAGGTATAATGTTACAAAAATCCTTTGAGGTATACTTGCCTGATCCTCTATTATATAAGAACCTTATTCATACACAAATCATACTAGACTTACGCTCCCCATGAAGATTAAGAATCTGTAATGAGCTACATGGACAAGGGAGGATACGAATGACATCACCCCATAGTCCACTGTGAATTCTGTTTCTCACATACTTACATCTGAAATGTGAAAAACAGCAGGAGAGAGTGGAGGCAGCATTTGACTTTTACACGGATGCCACAAATGCCACCACCTTGGAGATCTGAGTTTGCGCATCAGAAAAATATCCGAATTGGTTGATTTAATGATGTTTTGTTGCAAAAACAAATATAATCCCAATGCTTGTTAAAAAAAAAAAAAAAAAGAAAAAAAACACCTTTATCTCGCACCGATGCGCAATAAAAGGTGAGTAAGAAATTCAGGTTTGGGGGGAGCGATGCAAAGCTTTGTGCTCACCTGTGCACAGGACTCCTCCGGGGTTTTGGCACTGACAGAGTACAGTGTGGGTAAATCTAGTCTGTGCATGGAGAACTTCTCCAGGCTGTGCAGGATGGCTGGAGCGAGGTGCGTGCTCTGACCGGAGCCCCTGTCTCCAGCCACAAGCAGACGAGGTCGGTAGGAAGTTGGCTGGCGATAGGCTGACCTACAGGAGAAAGAGAAATTACTGGGGCACAGTAAGACACATACTCTTTCCTGCTCACGTCTCAGCAAACTATCTGGAACATTTATTATGTTATTTTTTTTTCTATTTCTATTTTTATTATTACAGATAAAATGAGTAACAGTCAAGTATTTCTTGCATTCAGTATCTCTGTGTTTTGAGCAGGTTGAGTCTAAATAGTTAAACGCTGTTTAAAAAACAGGTCTGTAACAATACGTATTTTATAGAACTGTTTATTTGAGTTTGGATTCTTCTGAAAGGGCATTTCATAATATATGTCTACAAGATGGCACCACTGGGTTATTAAATTGAACAGTTCTCTCAAGAACAGGTAAAGGAATAGATTTAGAAATAATATTTATATGAATAATTAGAACTGTGCTCCAAATCTAGATGACATTGCCCAGCCATGATAAGCTAAAATCGTTTTACCTGAATTTGACTTGGGGCTTTGTTTGTATATAACAATAACCAGGGATCCTGGGAATCTGTTTGCTGCGGAATAACGCAGAAAAACACGGATTTTCTATGCTGGCAGAGAATTTTTAGTTAATACACAAACATGCAAGGCTTTTATTGTTTGTTTGATAACCAAATCAATACACTTATTATATAATCATCAACTGTTTCCGTTGTAGAGGTCAAGGTTGAACGAGGCGCACTGTCACATTTATGTTAAAACGTTACTGCCGTTTACCTCAGTATCCAGTGCGTTGTTACCACTGAACAAGCTGTTTAAAAGATGCCAAAAACGATAAAAATCACCCCTAAAAAATGAGTTTGGCAATAGCCATCCAGATGACAAAGCCTAACTCAGAGATAAACAAATATGAATACTATTTTTTATTACTACACAGAAGTATTTGTAATATTTAATATAAACAAACTTAACATTTTACTTTAATGATTGATGGCACTGGTGAGCTTGTAACTTCCTTAGAATTTAAAAGCGTACCAATAAACAGTTTGTGTTAACTGCTATTCAATAGTACGGTTTGTGTCTCTTATAATGTCACTTTGGGGGGTCTCAATTTTAGCCTTTTATTTTAATTGCGGATTAGCACTGATTTTTATTGTTTATCGGCGAATGTAGCTTTTTGTTAATTGCAGAAAACTAAGAGCTGCCCGTCTTCCAGGTGCTACTGTGCCTTTATAAAACGATAAGGATTGCTTGCGCTGGTAGCAGACTAGATCACTTGCATGCGGGTAAAAAAAATAAATAAAAAGCTCTGAACCACATGACAGTTGTGTTGCTGTGTTACGTCTTGACACTACATTTATCCAAATCAGAGAGTTGAAGGGGTGGGTTTTCCGTTAAAGCATTTAGTCAGCTGGAACGTTAATGACTGCTAAAAAAAAATAACCGATTATTTTCAAAGCAAAAATAGTGAAAATGAATGTGGAAATTACCAAACCGAAACGGATGATGAAAAAGAAAAAGAATGTAAAAAATGAAAAAGCGCAGCCAGATATAGTCAACAAAGAGCAACTTGTAGAGAGCGAATTGGAAGATATGATGTTATGTGGGGAAACAATGGAAATGTTTGTTTTTTGGTTTTTTTTACAGCAAGGAATTGGGTGGTATGATGTCCAAGCTCTGCCAGAAACCCACAACATATCGCAAAGGATCAGGGGATATAGCCTGTGTACGAATTACGGTGGATTATTCCATTTCTAATTAAAATCTTTGTCTTTATATATTTAAGGTAAGGCAATTCTATTTTTCTGTTAAAAGTGCTCCCGGCTATAATGCTGTCCCACCCAGCTGTACAGAATTTCTAGGGAGAACCCTGGTATCTCTAAACCTGCATTTTACAGAACGCTGTTCGTTTTTGCCAGTTGTCAAGGGTGATGCAAGTTGTAAAATGTTTACTGCAAGCTCTAAGTAGTCCTAAGGAATATATCCTAGAAGGCACAAAAATCGCAGAGGACGTTTTGTTACTGCCATTGTAATCAAGCTTGCATCACCCTCTGTCTGTGTGGAGCAGCAGGAACACTGCTGGGACTGCATTCGAACCGATACTCACATTGTGAAATGAAGGAAGGGTTTATGTGCAGTTGCTGAAGGCTGTTGTTTCTTTGGAGAGCCGGAGTGCGAATGAGCATCAAAAATAGAGGGAGCACCATCATTGTCATCATCGATGTAAATGTCATCTTCCAAGAGCTCGCTGATAATATCTGTATTGGGAGAGGAAAATAGTTTGAAAATACAGTGTTAGTTTGTATGGCGAAAAGTGCAGTATAGCTAAAAGAAAGTGAGGAAGCAAAAATAAACAAATCAATAAAATGTACAAATTGTTATATACAGCATTCCTAAAAAAATGTGGCTACTGGAAACACAGACTGAATGCATTCACTACTCTAAATTGCAAGCTCGTTCATAGTTAACACCAAATTATACAATTTGAACAAGCTCAAATCGATGTTGCTAGTTCATGGCAGAATTACATTCAATGAAGTCAGCTTTTACAGTCTCAACCTAACATTAGTGTCCAAAAAAAATCTTTTGACTCCATTAGTTTATTGAAGAAAGTATTCACTAATACTACATATCTATACAAAACAGACATCAAGAAAAGAAAACAAATGTACTGTATATTTCAGGACATGTAATTTATTAACTGAAGTCTGAAAAAAAAAAAAACTGCAGGGCACTTGTTATTTAAAGTTGGGTTTTAAAATTTCTAAAACAGTAATACAAAGTTATCACAGGGATGGAAATAAGACTCCCATTGCATAGCAGTTTGATCTTCCAGGTTTTACCATGTTTAATAAGACACACCTGAGCCTGTTACCTATACACTGTGGCTAGTCAAGCTCGTAGTGAAACCTGTAAATGGGTAAAACTGCTAAGCAGACAGGAATCTTATTTCCATCCCAGTATAACTTTGCTACATTTTTTCATCCAATTAATTTCATCCAATTAAAAACGTTGAAAGAATACGTCACACTGCTGTCACATTTCATTGTACATCCTCCTAGCATGAGACGGCAACAACACAATTGCACATTGCCAAAGCAGACGGAAAGTTAAGAGCAATGACCTTCTTTCTTGTCGCCCAGTGAGAGCTCTGCGTGGGGGAACACCTTGTGCAAAGTGGCCAGGATTCCACTGAAGGTGCTCTGCAGCAGAGGCCTGATGACAGAGGAGAGTGCTTTCCCCGGGGGCACCATGGCCCGCTGCGACGCAGGCACAATGCTCCTCATGGCATAGTAAAAATCCTGCGGACCGAGAACGATAGAGGAGACGTCAAGCTGCAACTTCTGACTACTGGCGTAAATTTGGGGATAGCGCCGGCGAAGGGCAACCAAGGCAGCCTCAGTGCAAAGTGCTTTGATGTCAGCTCCACAGTAGCCTGGAAATAGATGTTAAAACAAAAAGAAAAAATTACAAATAAAATTAAAATAATCATGCTAAATATGCAATATTTCCAGGAAAATGTCGAAATACCTGTGTGTCATGCTGCGTTGCGCCACCATTACTCTATTTGGATGAAAGCACTGAAACCAACTGCAGAATTAAGACATGTGTTTTAAAGTAACACTTTCAGAGAGGAAACCCAGAAGTTCTCTGGGTCCATGACCAGGGTGCTATGTTACTTCCATACAGCAAAGTTCTTCAGTACAAGTGCTGCTGTGTCTAACATTATCATATTTTTACGTAAGTTTTGCCAGAAAAATACTGCTTTTATTTAAAAAGTAAAAGACAGCTAAAACATACGTTTTTTTACGTAAAATTATTAAGATCGGAATTTGCAAATCAATCTCCATCATTAAGAGGTGATCAAAAATGATCAGCAAATACAGCAAGTGTACACAGCAAGCGTACACAGCCCACAACCTCATCTGTTCTGCAATACCTCATTTAGGGAGCATCGATACAATACCATGCAAAGTATCATGATATTCGACACTATCACGATACTTTGGATCTTATATGTTAAATGGCTGCCGCATTTCTTACATATAAAAAGAGAACTGTGGTGTTTCGACCAGCTTCAAATACTCCAATTACAAGGAATCTCTTAATTCTTTATATATATATATATATATATATATATATATATATATATATATATATATATATATATATATATATATATATATAAACGCAATGCAGAAATACTTTCCTTGAAGCAAACTAGGCCAGATATACAGGGGTATCTTAGAAGTGTTCTAAAAATGTGAGCAAGGAATGAAAAAATGAAACACAGTTACTTCAAGAAATGGCTTGATGAATAAACAACCAAATGAGCAAGATGGGCCAAATGGACCTCCTCTTGTTTGTAACATTTCTTATGTTCTTAAAAAGTCACACACAACATAACACCTCCATGAATCTATACTGTTCAAATCTTTTAGAAAGTAAAACAAGTAAACAGAGTATAATGCTAAACTAGGTTAACCTGACTGATTTATGTACACTGTAAAATACATATTCTTTAAATTAACATAGTAATGTGTTACATTAGGGAATACACACAAACGTAATATTCCTTAATTTTAAACATTATGTGCTCATTTCACATATTTATAGGTGTTAGATATTCTGAAAGTGTTAGATATCTCACCACTAATTAATTAATTTTATAAAATTAGTTTATACCGGATATAAAAAAAAAAAAAACATATTTCTGACAAAGAACTGCTTTACTAAAAGTGCTGCTAACATACGCAATTCAATAGTGAAAAAGTCACTAATGTAAATGCCTTCCTCTTACATGCTATTAGAACAGAATTCTGTTTAAGCGTATTCGAGCCAAACGTCTCAGTCAAAACAACGACCCAGTGCACCCTAAATAAGAACATAAGACATTTTACTACCGAGAGAGGGCCATTCGGCCCATCATGCTCGTCTGGTTGTTAAATCTTGCAAATAGATTGGGTGGCATCTCGTATACATAAACAAGCACTAGTCCTGTTAGCATAAAAAAACATTACAAAGACCACAAATCACAGAGCAAAAAAATGTAAGTCAAAACTAAACTCATCACAGCCGCGATCAGTCAGTAGTCCAAAACAAGGGCAACAAAAACTCAAATATATAGTCTAGTTAAGTGCGTGTTTTTTCAGGTTTTTTTCTAACTGTGAACGTGTCAATTATAGTTATCCAGTGTATTTGACAGAAATGTATTTTATCATTTTAATGGTTTTATGTATTTTAATAATCAGTTTTATTAAAAACATAATTGTACTCACTGGAACCAGATCTGGATATTTGTATCCGGTTCGCAGGTTCCAAAGCAGGAACCAGGTACTTGGTTTTAAAAGGAACCGGTTCACACATCTCTAATCTGTAGGGAAACTGATATGCTGGCAATGAGGTCTGTATTCATTCTGGTCTTTCCACCACTCATGCATACAATTAAAAACAGAGGAGTTTCACAGCTATCACATTACATGCACATAAAATACAGATTAACAGAAAATCCAAAAAATATAAAAACATTGCTAACATTTGACATGCGGTAGAGTTTTAATGACAAAAAATTATATTTTTGCAGTTTCAGCAAATGCGCTGTAATGACTAAATAAACAAGCATCAATAACCTCCCTTTTGATCAGCTTCTAGCGCATTCCTGTTTTATTTGTTATCATTGCTGTGCCTTTTTTTATAAGTAGTAAGCACTGGGATTCACTTATATAAAACTAAAAGAACAGAAGAAACTAGAGTAAAAGAAAAAAGTAAACTTTGGTAAAGAGATTGGGTTGGCGATCTGAAAGATGTTTCAATACATTGGTGGCATTTAAAATGCTTTCAACATTGTGACTGTCCGCCTTCGCCATGACTGCTGCAGTCATTTAATTTTCCCAGAGCGCACAGGGTAGTTGGTCACTTCCGCTAGGCGGAAATGAGTAAGTTTAGTTCATATTGTTTTTAAAGCACACAATTACATTGTTTTGTTTGATAAGCTCAAAAAAAAAAAAGCACGGTATCGAAAAATTGCGACACTTCGATATTTTGATTTTACCCTGATATTAGGTATTGTATGATTTTGTTATGATTTACCGCGGAACACTACCCTCATCCCAGCGCACGCTTTATACACTTTTGATTAGGTAACTATTTTAGTGCATTGCTATAAACCACATTTAGGTAAACAAACTAACAGTTTATAAACTCTGACAAAGGCAGTATGTCGAAAGATTTGTTAAATAAACTTGGTTTAGTATTAATGTTCTTATGAATGAGCATGTGAGGTTATGGATGTAGCACGCCTGAACCTTACCAACACATTTTTCAGCCAGCTCCACCAGGAAGGCATCAGCTAATTTAGGGTTCCAGTCCCTGGTATGAATTTGTAAAACGTGCTTTCGGGCCTGAAAGTAAACAGGTGGGAGAAATGCATTATTTCACGGCATCCTTTTTTCTTTTTCTTCTCAAACCATTTTAAACTTGAAGTTATTATCTGAATTACTTAAGAATGCTATAATGGAGAAGTGTTACTGAAATGTGAATATTTTCTACCAGTTTAATGGGGGGGGGGGGGGGGGGTATTGACATCCTACTGAAAGTAAACTAAGCAAATGACACTTTTGTTTCTTTTAACTTGAGAAAAGCAGGTTACCCACGGTGATTCGTTAATAGAACAAAATAAAAGTGAATAGTGCAATTCTAACCCTGCTATCAAATAACTTTGAAATACACAAGATAAGAGAACACTATCCTCTTCACAGAGCAAATGATGCTGTGGCAGCCTGTGGCTCTACCTTTTTATCAGGCAAGTTGAAAAGAAACTCTCTGTCGAAGCGCCCGGGTCTCCTGAGTGCAGGGTCAATAGAATCAAGTCTGTTTGTAGCACCAATTATAACTATTTCCCCTCTGTTATCCAGGCCATCCATCAGAGCTAGCAGTGTTGAAACAATGGAGCTAAAAAACAAAAAAAGTTCCAGGATAGTTATGGGCTTCACATTCACGGAAGAGACACACAGTTTTCAAATGAAAACAAAACTGCCAATTTGTCTGGTTAAATCAAAAAGATGACACATTTGGCTAATGTTTTGGCAATCCATGGCTAACACAGAGAATTAGACTATTGTTATTTTAAACAAGACCTACCGCATGTAAAACTAATAGATGGGAAACATGGTTCACAACCAGATGCAGAACGTTAAAATGAATTAATTACCTGTGAATTTGATCTTGTCTGCTGGATCGAACAGGTGCCAACCCATCAATTTCATCAAAAAAGATAATAGATGGACGCATTAAATAAGCCTGCAATGAGACCAAGGAAACACTTTTCAGAGACTGCATGCATCAGATAGGTGGACCAGGTTGTGGAAGTAAACAGCTGTGACATTGACCTTTATCTTACAGTGAGCAATTCCAGTCTTTAACAAGGGCCTTTCCAATCCATGTATAACACAACCAAATTGCTTTAATAGGATCAAGTTAATCATTCTGGAACAAAGAACATAATACTTCTCCTGCCGTTACTAGTGTCAAACCTTACTGTTCAGTACATTCTTAGTTACATAAAAAAGTGGTAGAGAAAATAAGTTATCGTTCGGTTAGAAAACATCCTATAAAATCTAATGATGAATTACTTTAGTATAAGAATTAAAGATAATTTGGTTAAATAAAAATAATAGCACAGTAGTCTCCGCATATAGGAACTCCTCCTAAGAAAACACTTTGCCTAAGGAAACACCCTTGTGGTGCAACATATTCTTTCCACTGCAAATGCTCCGGCTAAAGGTACAGGAACTTCGCTTAAAAGAACACCTTCTTGGCAACGTTAGCGACTCGTTCACAATGTATACCGTACTGTTTTGTAAAAAAGAAACTTGTCATCACGAGAGTGTCTTGAAGCACACTGATTGGTTTATTAAATCTTTCCAGAACCGCCGTCATATGATTGAATTGTTTTGTATTCTGATTTCCACGAGTGCAACACAAAGGCATGTAAACAAACAGCAAAATGCGCTGCTGTTTCTCTTGCTACACAGAGTTGGAAATTGTTCGAGCTCTTGAAAAAAACCTGAAAATCAGACACAAGTCACCAAGCAATTTAGAGTTTCCCATTCTGGTGAGTTGCTTCACCATTCTATAAAATAATATGCATGTATATTGCTTCTGCATTTTGTAAGGTGTGTACGGGTGCTGTGTTAATTTAGTTTGACAGTTTTTTTACCGTGTTGTTTTGCTTTAGATTTATTAACGTTAGTTTATCGGTTACTTGATTATTATAATTTATTAACATACACTTGCCTATTGCTTTGCTTTTACGTATTCAGTTCATTTCATCTGTCGATGTACATGCGTTATGAAAAGTAATACATATTTATTTATTTATTTATTTATTTATTTATTTATTTATTTATTTATTGACTCATAGTGTCTGGTGGCTAACTCCGTCTTAGAGAACACTTCGGCTATAAGAACACTTTGCTTGCTTCCCGAGGGGTGTTCTCTTAGCCAGAGACTACTGTAATATGATTATTGTCATGCTTTATATTGATGCAAAGAAATAAAATATACAATACATGGCTGGGTCAAAGACCTGGACATTTTACCCACAGAACTAGACATGTATTACAGATATTTAAAAATAAATAAATAAATAAATAAATAAATAAATAAATAGGAGGCAGTTGCATTATAGTGACATTTTTAAAAGACCTCAGTGTCTTGTATATCTGATCATGCAATATTGGTAGCCAGGAAACAGCATTCCTAAATCTTCCAACGTGGCTGTACTAGAAATACAAACCTGATCAAACAGAAGCCTGAGCTGTCGTTCCGATTCGCCCACCCATTTGCTTAAACAGTCGGCTCCTTTTCTCATAAAGAATGCCACCTTCCGGTCCCCCTGACTGCACTCGTTGGCGAGGGCTCGAGCAACCAACGTCTTCCCTGTGCCAGGAGGGCCGTAGAACAAACAGCCTCTGGAGGGAGTAAGAAAACAAGAAAAACATTGGGCTAATTGTTCGCATTGTCTCCTCTCTAAGAAAAAGAGAAAAACAAAAAATACAAAAGAATTTGCCCCTGCACGCCACCTCGCCAACTAGATTTCTGTTTTCCTGAATTGCACTCATTCAGGTCTAAATTGTACATTTGTAGGAATATAAAAAGGAGGTGTGTATATTAAAAGGTGACAGAGCACCATATTACTTTTACAGCAAGCATCCACTTACACTAATTTTAAAACCACACTAGTTTATATTGATCATCAATCAATCACATAATCATCCAAAGACAACAAATACAAAAGGGCTGCCAAGTTCTGAAGAGGGAGGGAGGTAGGTAGGTATTTAATATATATGTATTTTGTGTAACAGTTTGAGCGGGTGACGCAGAGTGCTACCAACAAAAGAAAAACTGGAGTCTGTCTAATAAGGCTGCGAAGGCTAAGGTGTCTTATAATGTAGACTAGACAAGGAGGCACCACTGGGTACAACATTGAGAAGAGAAACCAAAGAGGGGAGGGGGGTGGGGCGATGACACTCCACCTTCAAGAGGATATTCTAGCTAGACCAACCTTGGAGGCTGAATCTTAAACCTCTCAAATACTTCAGGATACAGCAGAGGAAAAACCACCATCTCCTTCAGTGCTTGAATATGATGGGCCAGGCCTCCGACACTGTCAAACCGAACCTAGTAAAACCAAGGGAGAGACAATCAACCACGGGTCATGAGAAGAACCACATCTTCACAATCATAATCTAGGGTTTCTTTGTTCAAGTGAAAGATTTTATTAGAAGGTATGGATAACAATATTTAAACCCAAAGGCAACAAGATTCAGAAATATATAAACATGAGAAATCTCACAATAGCCTGCAGAAAACTAACATGATAAGAATGCTATACAGCAGCATCACTGTAACAGAAGTTCAGACTAATTACTGGTTTCTTCAGGGATAACAACTTAGATGATTCATTAAAATAATCAAAGTGCCAATGCCATCTTCCATTCTATATTAGTTTTCAAAGCCAAACAAACCCACCAGCACTCTGCTCATTCTGCAGATTTACTATGTCCAGTGGCCCTTTTAGCTGAAATCCTACCTATGTGAATTATGAAAGCCAGCACTTTGGGACTTCACGTACATGATAGGCACTTCATAAATACAGGTACTGTTTTAACATTCTATCAGATATTCAGTTAAAGCATTTTGTACAAACTTACTGAGGAGTCCACACTCATAGGATCTACATCAGCTAAACTGGCCCCTACTTTCACCCGATCTCGCAGGACCCCACTTGCCAAGTGTTCTGGTCTCAAGTTCATAGGGAGGCACCTGTTCAGCAAATAGAAACATATATGAATGAATTATTAAAAATGGGTCAGTGGAGTGTGCCAGCCCTTTTCACCCTAGTACAGTACCACTAGTCCATGCCTCTCCAGGATACTTAAGACTGATGTTAACGATACAGAGCTTCTGGACCTTAAATGCACTGGCATGAGGGGACAGGGGGGTGTTGACCTGTCGCTGGGATGGAGGTGTTGATTCCTCCATCCAGAACTGATAGAAACAGAAAAAGTACAGTGGGTACAAGTCCCTGTAAAACTACAAGGAATAACCAAGGTAAAACTGTTCTGATATACCTTGTACAGTACAAAAGTGATATGAATCATTATAAAGTTGCATTACAAAAAATGTACTGTACTTTTCAAAGAATTTAGGTGAAGCAGACAACTATTTTGACCAATTCCTATCAGCATGACATAATCCCCAACCACCACCAAAAATAAATAAATGAAATAAATAAAAACACTACATTACTTAGCCAAAATGTTTGTCTACTTGGCTCAGTTCCTTACGGTTTTACTTTTGTTTTTACATTTTACATGGTTGTATTGCTAACTATATAGACAACTCTTCAGCATTGCATATTGGTAATTGTGCAGAAATGATTAACGAGCCCAGTCAATCATATCTGTTAAGTCACTGATACAGTACATACTTATTTCCTATTTTGGATCTAGTGTCAGTACAGCAAAAATGTAAACCACCATGGTTCATTAACTGCAGGTCAAATTTCTTCTTACAACAAATATCAACGTGAAGTTTCATCAAAAGATTTATCCTTTGTTATCCAAAACAATCACAGGGTGGAAATCCTGCAAAAGTATATCTTAACTTATTACAATCACAGCTTTCTGCCCCACTAAAACCCCCTTTACCTGTTGCGTGCTCTTGTCATGCTTTTGGATTTCCTTATCTCAAAGCGCTCTTCATCCGACGAGGACGTTGTGTCGCTGCTGTGAATAGCATGCTTCTTTACCCTGCTCCAACGATACAAAATCAAACGTTACCTCAGGCATTGGATAGAGTCACTGTTTACAAAACACCAATGAAGAGAAAACACATACACGAGGCAGATACATAGGTGATCAATAAAAAAGTACAAATCATTTTTCAAGGTATGGTATACAATGCCGAGAACCAGCAGCGCAGCCAATTTATTTGATAAAATCAGGGGTTAAAGTACTGTAGCATTTGTATTTACTGTTTGAGCCATCGTTCTGCATCTAAAAAAGGTCAGGTTTATATTTCTCAACATTATTTCATTAACAGATTGAATTAATGCAGATAAGATTTTATTTCAACAGGCCTAGACGCCATGTTTTATTTTGCGATGGATGTCCTTACTAAATCACTAAAGCAGATTAAGAGAATCGATCATCTGCAACAGATGGCAGTCCCATACCGTATATGGCTTCTTCTTGCAGGAGATCTGTGGGTATCAAACAAAGTGTTCTGTCTCTGTTTCCGACTGGCCGGCTCTGTGAAATAAAAACCATGTATAAAAAGTTTAGTATTTACTAATGTTGCCACAGTTTTTGAAAAATAAAAATGCCTTAAAGTAAATCATTCAATAACACCTAACCCTAACCCACTTACAAGTTTGCTATTATCTTTTGTAAAACACAATAAGAACAGAATGTATTGACTTCATTTAACTGCAAATTATTATTATCATTATTATTATTATTATTTATTATTATTTATTTCTTAGCAGACGCCCTTATCCAGGGCGACTTACAATTGTTGCAAGATATCACATTATTTTTACTTACAACTACCCATTTATACAGTTGGGTTTTTACTGGAGCAATCTAGGTAAAGTACCTTGCTCAAGGGTACAGCAGCAGTGTCCCCCACCTGGGATTGAACCCACGACCCTCCGGTCAAGAGTCCAGAGCCCTAACCACTACTCCACACTGCTGCCAAATAAAAGTATATCTGTATCACACACCCTTGCTACGGCTGTAAAATGGTCTTATATTGATGTGTGCTGCTCTGGACAAAAGTTGTGCATCACCCTATAGAAATAACAAATGAAACCTGCTGAATAATGTTACATTAACATATTGAATTACATACTGCTTTGTAGTTTTCCATATACTTCATGAAAAACTAACAAAAAATGAAAAAGG
The DNA here is from genome assembly GCF_902713425.1 of Acipenser ruthenus. NCBI lineage: Eukaryota > Metazoa > Chordata > Actinopteri > Acipenseriformes > Acipenseridae > Acipenser > Acipenser ruthenus. Next base: position 18,909,013 of record NC_081193.1, read on the forward strand.
TGACATTTCTAAATCTAACATGAAATAATGTACTGTTATGGCTTCCGGTAGACTTTTGAGATACAATTTTGTAGTTTCTTCGATTACATGATGTTAAATAAACAACCTAAAAATGATGTTCATTTTTTTATTTTTAAATAATTTACAGGCTCACATATCCAGGGTGAGGCTGTGTTCGTTCTCCTATGGGATTCCTACCTATGGGTGGTGCTTGGTATCTCTGCACAGTCTTGCGCTGTCTCAGATTGTAGGGTCGGTCATTCTCCTCTTCAGCCTCTTCCGCTTCATCGCCTTCTTCATCGTCTTCCTCCTCATCATGAGACTCTGTAAAAACCAACACAGCCACATTCACAAACCATTTAATCCAACGGTCGATAAAAATGAGAGGCACACAGCAAATCTGAAGTCGCGTTGTCTCAAAATGAAATCCCTGTGGGACACACAATGTCAGTCAGACAGCCAATTCTGATATGGTTGATCCCAAGGGACTTATTTATATGCCTGACTAATGAAAATGGCATGTCCCAATAGGGCTCCAGGAGAATTAGATACAAATAGGGTTACAGTGTGCTTCGGCATATTCTCCCATCAGCATATTAGTGACTAAGACGTGCGTATATCTCCATGGAATTTGAAAATCCAAGGCAAGGGATTACAGACCATTTTTGGTGAAATTTTGGAAAATAAAAAAGTTGACAAGCCTAAAAGCAAGCACTTTGTTTTAACAATCTGAGCACTGGATATCCTTAAATGTTGTCTATTACAAGCGAAAGTCGCATCATATTATGAGTTAACTCAAATTCCAATACAATAAGTAGCAAGTGTAACTTGTACACAGCATTATTACAGATGATATTGTCTGGGCCTGAACCAGAACAGCTGCATGTACTGAATTCTGCACAGTGTAACACGGAGCTAACTGATAAAATACCTTCTGTGCCTCCCTCGTCTCCCTCAGCTTCACTCATTACTTCGTGATGAGGCTGGATTCCAGAGGTGCTCCTCCTTAGTGACTTCCTCCTCCGTTTAACCCTTGAATACATGTCCATGTTCTCCTGGAAATATAGAAATCTGGTATCAGAAATCCAGTCAATCATTAGCACCATTGTTAGCTGAACGATAAGCAGAATATTAAACTGGCGTCTGAACAAAACATATGAATACTACAGTACACTTAAATGCTTGCAAACCCGTTCTCTGTAATGATTAAATAGAACAAGCAGACCAAGACGCTTTTGGAGATTATTAAAAACACGCTCATTAGATCCCGTAACTGTGCAGCAGCATTCATGTCACCACTGGGCAGCTGTTTATTTTGACAGAAATGTATCGATTTCTAAATCCTGTGCAAAAAGAGGCAACGTATTGTACATTTAATCAAGACAAGAACTTACAAGCTCTGTGTCGGTCCACATGCGAAGTCGTTCCACCTCTCTGTTCTGTCGGATGCTGCTGATGTTGTCCATTTCCTGAAGCACAGCCTCTGCAGTACTAGAAGTAGAAAATAAATAAATACATTTAAAAAAAAAAAAAAACACACACTTGAAAATACAATAAAAATCAAGGAAACATTATGTCAGCCAGTATGTAGTGTTTATTCAGGGTTCACACTCTTTTCAAGAAATAATTTTCCAGGACATTTTCAATGACATTTTACGATAAATAATAGGGAGACATTACTCAATGAGTGGCGAAACACGCAATTACTATCAATGATTGGCTGCCACAAAGCCTCAGTAGGTACCTCATGTGTAAAAACATTGCCATGTCACACCTCTCCTCTGCACTCTCCACTGGCCTCCGGTGGCAGGGTGCATCAGATTCAAGACCCTGGTGCTTGCCTACAGGGCAACTAAGGGAACAGCTCCAGGCTATGGACTGTCCCTACACACATCAGCACCACGTTGGTGCTAATCAATCTCTAAACCTATCAATGAACCCATTTTCAAACAGCAATATTGACCCTCCCTTTTCTTTACTACTTTAATATCTAAAGATTTACTAATAGGCTTGTGTTCTTCATGTTTTTAAACTTCAATATTGATCATCTTGTTTCTTTATTAGTCTACTTTAATATCTTCCACCCAGACTTTTCATTAGGTTAGTATTCTTCACTTCATGTATTGAAGAGCTGCAGTGTGTGCAGGCTCTCTATACAGCCCACCATTAACACACCTGATCAATTAATCAGCAAGACGACCTTCGTCACCGAGACAAAATCTTGCACACACTGCACCTCTCCAGAACAAGGAGTGGAGAATAGTAGAAACATGAAAAGCACATCCAATGTCATAACTTGAACTGAAATGAAACAACCAACATTACTTTAGGACCGATATAGAATACTTTATTCACTTTCAGTCACTCAATATAACATATTTACACAGCTATTTATCTATCAAAAACAAAAACAAAACACCTTTTAGTCTCTTTACTTCAATTGTTTCACTTTCTCTTTTAACTGTGCAAGACTCTGGTCCAGAGCTGTCACCTCTGACCTTCTCAGTGACACTCTTCCGGTAGGCGTTTGATTTCGAAAGTAGTGTGAAATCTTGCTTCTTCTGAGCCTTTTCTGCCATTTCATCTGCCTTTCTCTGCATTACTTCTATGCTGTTGATAATCTTCTGCCTCTTCGCTGTCTAGTGTGCTATGTCAGACATTAGCGCCTTTCTTTTCCTGTCATTCTCTGTTGCAACTTTTTTCTTCTTCTCATTCTCTAGGTACTGTACATACAGTGCCTTGCATAAGTATTCACCCCCCTTGGACTTTTCCACATTCTGTAGTGTTACAACCTGGGATTAAAATGGATTTAATTAGGATTTTTTGTCACTAATCTACACAAAATAGTCCATAATGTCGAAGTAGGGAAAAAAGAAATCTACATATCTTTCAAAATTATTTACAAATAAAAAACTAAAAAGACTTGATTGCATAAGTATTCACCCCCTTTGCTGTGACACCCCTAAATACGCTCTGGTGCAACCAATTGCCTTCAGAAGTCACATAATTAGTTGAATGGAGTCCACCTGTGTGCAATTAAAGTGTTACATGATCTCAGATTAAATACATCTGTTTCTGGAAGGCCCCAGAGTTTGTTAGAGAGCATATCTAAACAAACAGCATCATCAAGACCAAGGAGATATCAAAACAAGTCCAGGATAAAGTTCTAGAGAAGCACCAATCAGGGTTGGGTTATAAAAAAATATCCCAAACTTTGAACATCCCCCGGAGCACCGTTAAATCCATTATTAAAAAATGGAAAGAATATGGCACAACCGCAACTCTGCCTAGAGAAGACCGTCCACCAAAACTCAGTGACCAGGTAAGGAGGGCATTAGTCAGAGAAGCAACCAAGAGGCCAATGGTAACTCTGAAGGAGCTGGAGAGATCCACAGCTGAGATGGGAGAAACCGTCCATGGGACAACTTTAACCCAGACGCTCCACAAAGCTGGGCTTTATGGAAGAGTGGCGAGAAGAAAGCCATTGCTGAAAAAAACCCATATCAAATCCTGTTTGGATTTTGCCAAAAGGCATGTGGGAGACACAGCAAACGTGGAAAAAGGTTCTCTGGTCTGATGAGACCAAAATTTAACTTTTTGGCCTTAGCGCAAAACGCTATGTGTGGCACAAAGCCAACACTACTCATCACCCTGAGAACACCATCCCCACGGTGAAGCATGGCGATGGCAGCATCATGTTATGGGGATGCTTTTCATCGGCAGGGACTGGGAAACTGGTCAGGATTGAGGGTAAAATGGATGGAGCCAAATACAGGGAAATTCTAGAGGAAAACCTGTTTCAGTCTGCAAGAGACCTGGGACTGGGGCGGAGGTTCACCTTCCAGCAGGACAATGACCCTAAACATACAGCCAAAGCTACTGGAGTGGTTTAAAAATTAGAACCTGAATGTCTTAGAATGGCCTAATCAAAGCCCAGACCTCAATCCGATTGACAATCTGTGGCAAGACTTGAAAATTGCTGTTCACCAACGGTCCCCATCCAACTTGACAGAGCTTGAGCAACTTTGCCAAGAAGAATGGGCAAAAATTGCAGGATACAGATGTGCAAAGCTGGTAGAGACTTACCCAAAAAGACTCACAGCTGTAATTGCTGCCAAAGATGCTTCTACCAAGTATTGACTCAGGGGGGTGAATACTTATGCAACCAACAAATGTCTTTTTTTTTTGTTTAAGTTTTGTGTCACAATAAAAAATATTTTGCACCTTCAAAGTGTTAAGTATGTTGTGTAAATCAAATGGTAAAAATCCCAATTAAATCCATTTTAATTCCAGGTTGTAACACTACAAAATGTGGAAAAGTTCAAGGGGGGTGTATACTTATGCAGGCACTGTATGTCATCCTTGACAGCAGGCTCATCTGAGTAGACTGCAGCTCTTCTGCCAAAAAGGGCACCATTATTTAGCAGATGCCTTTATCCAAGGCGACTTACAGAGACTAGGGTGTGTGAACTATGCATCAGCTGCAGAATCACTTACAATTACGTCTCACCCGAAAGACAGAGCACAAGGAGGTTAAATGACTTGCTCAGGGTCACACGAGTCCATGGCTGAGGTGGGATTTGAACCGGGGAACTCTTGGTTACAAGCCCGTTTCTTTAACCACTGGACCACACAGCCTCCTCAGACACACCCTTCAGTCACATACTGAGAAAAGAGACCAGCCTACCTATGGAGATCCACACACACACACACAACCAAAAGAGTGCATACACACACAAAGACAGTAAGCACTCATAGGTGCATTCACACAGATTTTAGATTTTTTGATAAGATTCTACACATGGATACATGTTGTGCGTGCGTGCGTGCATGTGCATGTAAATGCACGCACACACACAGTATACACAAGCACAGTGCACAAACACTCAAAGGTGCATTCACACAGAGTTTGGAGTTTTTGATAAGAGACTACATGGAGATACACATTGGGTGCGCACACACACATGCACACAAAGACAGTACAAGCACTCATAGGTGCATTCACACAGAGTTTTGAGTTTTTGATAAGAGACTTGACACACACACACATGTGTGACTGCAAGTCCGCTCTCATTCTCAATGCATTACCTGAAGTGAGCATGAATCCGTCAACGAGGAAGCACTGCACAACAGCTACTTTCATGTTGCATATTGTTTCCCAACAACAAGATTAGCTAGCTACCAGTAGCCTACGTTTCCGATAAAAGATTACCACAGCATCAGGTTCACAATCACGCACCATCTCTCACCCCCAACAACGAGCTGACTAGCTCGGTAGCTTGCTATCGTTACTAAATTTGATTCCAGCTAGATTATAACATACAACTAAGTAATTGCAATTAAACGTAACAACCAGTCTCAACACGTAATGTTAGCGACACAAATTGTCTTACTTCTCACTACATCGCAGTTTCTGTCCTCAAAAAGTTGAACCGAGCGCGCAGTCAAGCAGTGCAGTTATTGATGCTTTCAACCTGCACTGAACTGACCTTCCCTGGACTCTGATGCTGTCGCCTCTCGCTAATACAAGCTACAGTATGCCCAAACACGTTTTGAATTGATGCAACCGCTTATTCGTTCGAGTTACTATGGCATCTGTAACCTTATATGATTTTTCCAGGACACTCAAAGTTTTCCAGGACATTTTTTTTTTTTTTTTCTCATTTTCCATGTGTTTTCCAGGCCTGGAAGACTAGTCTTTTCCAGGTTTTCCAGGATGCGTGGGAACCCTGTTATTAACAATTTAGATCCAAAGTAGAAACTGATTAAACAGCTATAACTGGTGAAAAAAACACATCAGTCTCATGGAACATAGGAATATTGCAAACCTAATTCATCAGATGGGGAGCCATTAGTTTTCAGAGTGCAATTTTACTGGTTCTGATTGCTCCATTTGGTCCTACAACGCCTGCCTCTCCACACCGACGCAAGTACCTGTTCACAAGCCGGTCAAACAGCATGCTCTGATTCAAGGTATCAAATCTGTTCCTCTTGGATGGACGGCTTCTCCCGACCTCCAGAACACCATTGATATGCGAGTGGTCTGCATCCCCGCTGCCCTCACCCCTCCGTGGATGACTTGTACGAGCTGCAACACAAAGTACTGCACAGTCACTCGGCCATTTCTTAGTAAATTAAGAAACGTTTTACAACTGCACAAGTGTTGATTCTTCAGGAGAAACACTGTCACAATCTGAGGGCAAGTCACTGAAATTACCTCTCAACTGTCACTTCATATTAATTTATAATTTGTACTGACTCACTGAGGTGAGCAGTAAATAACTTGAAATACTCCCTACAGTAAGATATTCTTCAGTCAAACTAGACAAATGTTCTACCAAAGTGTCAATCTTATATCAAAGACTAGGGCTGTGTTCGAAGGTTCGTTCGCTAGACAGGAATTCAAAGTTAGTTCTAAACCTTCGGCGGCATGCACGCACTGTATTTATTTATTTTTTTTTTTTCTGTTTACAGAAACCGTTTGACAATGTGTGAATACTATAAATCACACTTTAAATGTCACTTGCATGCAAAATTCAATCTTTTGATTTGTATAATGCATAATTACTTAAACAAAAGTTGTTGTATCAAAATCCACTACCAAATCGGTAATGTGTTCCGAACCTTGAAAGGTCAAAATGTACCCTTCATTGCAGCCCTACAGAAGACAATGAAAACTACTGTATAATGGTGCTAGAAGAAGGCTTAGCAGGGGGATACTCCAGTTTATCATAGTTTTCCTAGTATAAAGCGTAACCATTTGCATATTATTGAGGATGATGAAGACGGGTGTGTGGAATGCATCAATGCATGTTACCTATGAATTGTTTTTCAAATTTGGCGCGTTGCCCGTGAACAGGCCACAAACACTGGGTCTGTGCTCGTGTGTATGCTGTAGAGCACAGCCGGGATGAAAGCTGGCGAAGATGCCACTAAAACGTTAATAACATTGAAATACACAGGCTTCTTAAAATGCATATGAAAGCTGTTGGTAATGGAACACAGTATTTAATCAATAAACCATATAAGAATTTCTGCAACCAAGGATATGGAAAAAACAAATGTATTTTTGTGCAAGGTTTTATTTTTGCTAATAATACCATATAATTTACAATTGATGTCCCATTCATTATTGTAGTAACACTAGGAAGATGTGGTTTACAGTATTTAAGATTTTTATAATATATGCTAAATTGAAATGCATCAACTAAAATATATTTCATGGTGTAGAATTGATATACAGTGGTAAGTTAGCTGTATGCATAATGTAACAAAACAATATAAGACTTTCATTGCCATTGCCTTTAGCAGTGAAACATACTGGCCATTTCTAGAATTATCTCCATTCAGAAAAAAAAAAAAAAGATTAATTTGAGGCACATTGCTGAGCCCATTGATGATGTTTACAAGTAGATGGTCCCATTTCCTAAGTGGTCGGTCAAATAAATTCTTTTAAATCAGTTAACCCTTTCTTATGCAGTGGATTGTGGGATACTAGAAGGGGTGTTTTTTGGTGTGCGTTTAGTTACATATTGTTAGGACTTTCTCCCAAAATAAATCTGGATGTAAATGCTTAACTTGGACCCTAGTTGTCTCCAGTCTTGTATTGTAACAATGAGTTTTAATTCAGACTATAATAATGACAGTAAGGTACTGTTTGAAAAGGCAAATGTTTGGATTTTATTTATTTATTTATTTATTTATTTATTTATTTATTTAGTATTGCTTGATGCAGTCTTAAAGTTTGCAAATCTTAGAAGCTACATATTAATTGGTGCAACGCATATTTAAAACTTAACGTATAATACATCAATTATATTTCACACGCAAGTCAAAGTTTATTTAATTTATTTAAAGTTTGATTATATCCGTACGTACCAAGATGCAGCTGTTTAGACCTGACTGATTGTTGTGACATTGTTTTGCAAGCCTTAATTTAAATGTAGCCTTACTATTCATTCCATATAGGATTTTTAAGCTAAACATATTTTTCCAACGTATTTCGCAAAACAAATTGACCACTGATGTTGGAAACTGTATCATAACTGAAATAGAACTGAATACTCACATAAGCTGCAGTGTCCATTTTGTAATGAAGCTCCTGCACCGCCAGATAACCTGCAACATAAAGGCGACACACAAGGATTTCTCATACGCAGTGAACACCACATTGGACAGCACTGGATGTAATGCCAAGCAAATTGATGCTGTGCAGGCCTGCAGTGTTTTATATTACCTGGATTGTCGCGTGTGGATATTCCACTCCTCCCCCTGCACTTTGGATCGGAGGTTGGGTGAATTGTCACTGGATACTGTGTCGGTGTGCCTGCGGATGCGTTTCGACGGAGGTGACAAGCGGGCACCACTGGAACTACCATCACTATCCGGGTCTTTCTGCAAACGGATGAATGAAGGGATGGACATCACTTTCTGGTACATTGCTTAATACACTTAAATGGAATATATGCTTCATATGTATTTTCTGTTCAGCTGTTCCAAAAATACAGATCTAAATGCAGAAATGCCCAATATTTGAAAACTATGTTGCATTATTTACAAAGAGAATATAAAAAGTTGTATACTGCAAGTATACTTGTGCCAAAATAGGATAGTATAATGGTACCAATAGTGTACTAAAACTAGATGGTAACTTTACAAGTAAAGTTGTGGGGCTTGCTTTATTGGGAAAGTAGTCAAAGTAGCTGATTTGTGTCAAAAGGAACATTGTTTACTAATTGTCTTGTTTAGAATGTGCTATAATTTGAAATTTCTCAAAGTTCTATGACAGTTAATTCAACAGTGGGAAGTAGCCTACTGAAAGAAGCTGATGTGGTTACTAAACAGCTGTACCTCTTGATTGGTAGACGCCATTCCTGTTTTGATTTCATTTGATTTGAATAGCTGAGAAGTAGAGCAAGATTTCATTTACTCTAAGTATTTGTCTAACTTGTTGGGAAAGTGGTCAAAACGGCTGTTATTTCTAAAAATTCACAGAAAACGTAGCTGGTGCGGTTACTAAAACAGCTGTACCTCTTGATTGGTAAAAGTTATTTCTGTTTTGATTTCAGATTTGAATAGCAGAGAAGTAAAGGAAGATTCCATATGCTGTAACTTTTTGTCTTACTTGTTGGGAAAGTGGTCAAAGTAGCTGATTTGTCAAAAGTTACATCGTTTACAGTAAATAGAATGTTGGAAGTATGGGAGTTTTTAAACAATGGGGAGCTTTAGAATGTCGAAAAAAGTCCCATTAAAGTGAATGAAGATGGACAAAAAAAGGACAAAAAGCTTAATAGTTTAAAAAGTATAAAAGATATCAAAAGGTTGTATACAAGCACACTATTCCAGACCGGTCTACACATTTTAAAATTTGAACAGCGTTTCTAGCTTAAACGGTGTAAGAGGAGTAGCGTGCCAAAGATGAAGAAGAAGAAGAAGTAGTATGTCAAAGATTTAAAGTGGGGACTCTTGCTTCGCAAGCCCCACTAACCAGACAATTTTGGCACAAGTATACTTGCAGTATACTACTTTTTTGTAAGGCATGATATTGGATTCTGATCCAAACTTCTTTATACCCTGTTAAATGTTGAACACTGTGGGAGGTGAAAAATAACAAATGAAATAACAAAATGTGCACGCATTATATATTAAAATGTGCAAGTGTCGTATATTAAACATACAAGTCAAATACTAAATACAGTACAACTTCGCTATAACAACTCTGTTTGGGTCCAAAGCCTTTTGTTCGCTATAGTAAAAGGACAACCCAAAACTAACAAGCTGCTGGATTAAGTTAAGGAAGTCACCTTGGATAAAGGCATTAGCTAAATTATTAATAATATTAGTTCTGTTTTTTATTATTTGATTTTCTTTATTATTACAGTATGTGCCACTACTACCACATTATTATTATTATTATTATTATTATTATTATTATTATTATTATTATTAGCAATGAGATTGTGTGAATAAAAGTAGAATTACAAGTACAGTACCTATTTGTGGCGTGCTGCAGCAGTATTCTGGCTATATAACGAAGGCCATACAGCGAGGATGTAAATAGTACTATATCTACACTCGGCTGATGGTTTGGACCTGAGACTGTTGCTGCACTCGAGACTAAGTTACAAGCAAGCACCCATACATTTAAAATACAATTACCGGTACATTTTATTAATCACATTAAAGAAATGAAAAAAGCGACGTTAACATACTACGTTTATACACACCACAGGGGCTACAGAAAGCGTTGTTTTTTTTTTTTTTTTTTAATCCGAGTCAGTGATGATAATAACGTGTTTTGTATAACGCTAACGATTTAATAAAGGTAGCAACAAGATAACAAAATGTGAATCTGGGTGAGCAGAGTACATTAGCTTGTAATTCCAGTTTGTAACTTTGTTTAAAAACCAAAGCCTTCGATATAAATTGATATATTTTGGCTGTCGTTGTCGATTTTGCACTTCGTTTCACTGGAGCAGACAGGGTCATGTGACATATACCAGTGTGCTGACTGGATAGGATTGCTTGAGTTATCAGGGATGATACACAGGGCAATCCTCGCGCGATTTGGTCACAAGCAATATAGTTGCTACTACTAGCAAATTGCTTAGACAGTTGTCGTTAGAGCTGCTGACCCGCTTTCAAAATCATATTAATAATAAAAAATAAAAAAAATGCAGAATTATTTTCATTCTCCCGTGATACTAGTAAAATTCCAGACTTTCATAATGGAGACATGGTTTTTCAAGCATTTTCAAGCCCTGGAAATCAGTTTGGCATTTTTCCATACTTTTTCCAGACTTCCAGACTAGCGTACGAACCATGTATGATTTATTGCCATATATGTTGAAATACCGTCAGAGAAGACACTCGTAATTTCTACGTCATGTTGTCCAATATGTACGAGTCTTGAGCATAGTTTTAAAGATCTGGCAGTTTTCCAATCTGTCACATCAAGTCTGTGTTGTTTCAGGTGTGTATGGTCACGTCGTTGTGAAAGTATCTTGTCGCCCGATGAAAAACCGCATCGCATTTGGTGTGTTGTAGGGATGGGAATTTTAAACGTTTAAAACATTTTTTAAAAAAACATATAAACTCTAAATAAGTGGTTAAACGCTGAATTTTATACTAGACGTATAACCGGTCATGTGACAAATTTCACCAAACGCACATTTAACATATTAATTTGAGTAATTTATCGTCCTATTCAGCAGTCCGTCACGTATCTGACTGCTGTGGTGCCACAGTAAGAGCGGACATTATAAAAGAAGGGGTTTGGCAATTCACTCCAAGTAGTTTTTCTAATTGGGGCAACAGAAAGATTGACACTGGGGTGGGTTTTATTCTCGGTCGATCTGGTGCTTCATTAGTGCACTCTGTGGTATGGTTCAGTCCACACGGGGTAAGAAAAGCGTTGTTTTTTTTTTGTTTGTTTAACGTTTGCTATATATTTTTCATAAAACTGCATCTCTAAACAAAGTAACGAGGCAAAGCCACATTTTGAGGAACCGGACGAGAAAACCGTGGTATGTAAACACAAGAAACAAATTCAATGCTTCATCATTTGAAATGAAAACATTCAGAATTACTGTGGATGGAGTTACTGAATGCAGTAAAAAGCAAACATTCATAATGAACAGAACGCTCTCTAGATGGTGCCTGTGAATACGTAAAACACGATTTTAAAAGGCTACGTTCCCTTTAAGACCTTCATTTAGTTAGCCTCACTGGAAAAACTTAAGCCACACCAAAGAATGTTAAAGAAAACCGTACTGTTTTATTGTACACAATACAATAAACATATTGACTATAACTGTCCAACAGCCCTCTCCCCTAAACACCACACTCACCACAGGTTTCCCTAAACACACATAATACAGGTGAGCTTTTCAGCTTCCAATGCCAGCCTGAATGACATACAAACAAACAACACGCTGTCACTGGTAAGGTTCATAATAGCGGCACTGTCTGCTTTTTACAACTTCACAAGGCTAAAATAATACAATTTTACTACATGATTTTTGTGAACATGTGTTTATATTATTGTTACATATAAATATTCTGTATAAACTGGTTATAAAACATACTGTTTCAGCAAGACAAAAAACATGTAGATATTTAAAATGCCAGATCGTACTCTTTACTTACACAAACAGTATATTTAAATTGCACTATAACTCTGATTCCCATTTAATCAATGGCAAACTTAGTCCCACGTGAAAAAACGTACTTGCAGATTTCGTAAATTCTGAATTAGTTTTCAGCATATTTTAGCATATTAAAGAGATAGCAAACAGCGACTGTCACTATCACGGTCATATTTTTGTTTCTAATTAGAACCTCTGTCCCGCCAAACAAAACGTTGGTTGTATAATGTGTAATCAAGCTAAATGGCTTTTGTTGAGCAAAATGAATCAATACAGATTGTTCTGTTTCATTTCATTTACCAGCACACGTTCAAAGTAATCACGCTGGCTAAGTCTTACACAAGTACATTTTTCAAAGCCCTGGCCACCGTGGCGAACTTGGTGAAAATTAATTGAGCCACACGGAAAACCTTTCGCTTGTGGCGAGAAGCTAGCGGGAACATAGAAAGGAATTTTTTTTTTTTTTTTCAATATTAATTCAGAGAACGCATAAGTGTAAATGAATTATGTATAGGCTTTTTTCACTTTGTGTCCACAGGGCCAACACAGGCACATCTCAATAGCGCAGTACAAATACAAAGAGAGACATTTACAAAGATAAAAATAATAAAACAAATGCTTTTAAAAAGGCCAAATTCCCACTATGCTTATTTATTTTATTGTAGTCTATATTCTATAGATGTTTTAATATTACATGCAGGACAGCCGCTGTAAGATCGTTACCTTTATTAAAAATGTGCACGGATGAATCTACCGATTAATCAACTAATGCCCATAAATGTATTGATCAAAAACTTGAATCGAGTAACAGCACTAATTTTAATATATACTTTGGTGTGTTGGATTTTTTTTTTTTTTTTTTTAAACTTTATACTCAAGTCTTTGCGATTGTTAAAATGTTATTTGCTTATTTAGGGGTTCTTTGGAAAATACTAACCAGGGCTGTCAGTATACATCAGAATGTAATATAGAGTGTGTGTGTATGTAGATAATGGTTGGCTTCAAAGTATAAACTCAGGTCACTGGAAACGAGGAAGTGTTGAACAGGTCTTTAAATTATTAATGTGCAGCATTTGGAGGCGAGGCAAGACTTTGCTGGGTGGAGCACCATTTACAACACTGATTTGTAACTCAACAAGCAATCTGGTGTTTCCAAACTCCCTTCAACTGTATACTGTGTAAAAGAAAGGACACCACTCCAGCCCTCAACAGTAATAGTTGTTAGGGGGGCATGCTGTATATGTGTTTTTTTTTTTTTTTAAATCAATTGAAGAGATTTATAACAAATATAAAAGCAGGAGATAACAACTGTCAAGAATTCCAGTTCTCAATAATGCCTCCATAGTCGCACAAAGCAGTATACAGTAGTCAACTATAACAATAACCATCCACGGGTATATATATACATTTGTGTTAACTGCTTTAGATTGTATCTGATAAAATATTATTGTATTTATTTATTTGCTTTTTTAGGGTTCTGTTTATTTCAGAGCTAGTTTTAACTGTATAACAAAAGCTTACTCTGTCGATTGGCCTGTTCTCCCAAAGCCAGCTAGCTTTGTTTTCACAGCTGATCACGCAAAACTCAACTCCGAATGTGCACAAAAAACAAAGCCCGCGACTCCCTCAAGAAACATTCATCACAATCACTGACAGTACACAATTAACTGACTGTACAGTAATGCAACCCATCAGTTACAAATTAATTCACCATAACGTTGGCAACAAGGTGTATTATGTCTACGTTTTACACTGATATAAAAACAAGACATATCACGAACACGACACGTAAAAACTTTACAAAAAGTTTAAGCATTACACTTTCCAGAAATACCGACAATATCAACATTTGTCCACAAGAGGCGCTCTTTTCGATCGGTTTCCCTTCCCCCAACCTCCTACTGTGTTGTAATATATTTACACACAGCTGACAAAACACAATTTAACACAACGGGGTTTTGTTTTGTCTGTTTGCTTTCACAACTCTCCGAGATCCCGTGAAACGCTGCGGGTCACGGAACCCTCTGTGACAAGGCTTCCCAGACTGTCAAACAGTAAGCCGGCGAGACACATTTATTTTTACACAAAGAGAACTTGGACTCAAACATAAACTGCTGAAATTACACAGGTGACTCGAGCAAATTTTACCAAGACAGCTCACAGGGCGAATTCCGACCACTGTCTCCTGTCCCCGCAGCCACTTTCACTCAGCAAAAAGGGACGATATTTTTTGCTTAAAATTGATCCATTTGAACAAAAGGCAAGCAACAGACCGCAGGCCAAACAATATGAGTATACCGAAATGAACCCCCCAGTCTTACATGATTGTGTTCCTCCAAACTGGTTGTGTTCCTGACAGATGACCTGGTCCTGGATGAGATGTAATGGTTGGTACTGTGCGACAATGGCAGGGAGCTCCTCCGGGTATTCACCATGTTTTTATTTGTCCTCTTTATGTTGTTTTAGCGAGTGGAGTACCAAGGCGCCATTTCTCTTAATCTCGTTCTCCCTCTACTGTCTGTAGATGAACTACACACACCAGGACTTCCGCTTTCACAGTGGACCTCTTTCCCTGTTTGTAGTTGTCAGTTTTCCGTGTAAATATAAGTAAATAACTATTTGTTGTTGTTGTTGTTTTTACAAATTCATAACTTTTATTTATTTACAAAAAAAAAAATGCAAATTCACACTTTGCGCATTTGTCGTCATTATAATTCAGCCCTGGTCTGGTAGAGAGAGACTCATCCGATTATTTTCTTCAACTTCACTGTATTATTACAGAATTAAAGTTTATTTCTTATTTTTTAACAAAAGGTTGGTTAACAGGTTTAGCACTTTAAACCCTGCAGCTGTTAAGTTATATAAAACCCATATGAACATAAAAGAGTTTTGCCGTGACGTGAAGAGCGGCACTACAGCAGCGTATGGTGTAACTTTATCTAAATATAAGATACATGTAAAATAGCCTTATAAACTGATACAATTGGTTACATTGTACACATTGTTATCCTCGACATACATGTTGTGAAGCCGTTGGTATTGTAGATTTACATAATATATCTTCCTCTGGTTTATTTTTCCTTGGACTTTTTATTATTATTTTGCCACAAACACCCCTGACCAGGTCGACTCTGCACTAGTAACATGTGCGAGCACTGGGTAGATTTGTTTTGATTTTGTAAGGGCGGAGCTACAGCCGCATTGCTCCCATCATGTGCGTGAGGTCCACATCTGTTTAAGCATAGGGATGGAAGTCTTATTGCAGATAGCAGTTGCACCCATTCCAGGTTTTAATACGAGCTTGATTAGCCACTGTAATGTAACCAGTTCAAGTGAGTCTTATCTTATTTAGCTCAGTAAAACCAGGAATGGATCAAACTGTTGCACCCTCGTGGTTCTGTTTATCTCTAACTTTAAACGAGGGTTTAAACTTGTTCCCTTTCCAGCATTTGCCCAATACTTCCATATTAAAACGCCATTCCAATGTTTACTACGGGTTGCCTTTGTATAAATCCTACTTCATCAGATTTGCTTTTAAGTTAATAACCTTTTTAAATGTGTACACAGATATGTATCTTTTAAAAAACATGGAACATTACATTCCCTGAGAAAACTTCCATTTGAAAATATACAATATAAGTTTCTCCGAGGTTTAATAAAGTATCGTATAATAATGTTCCATGCATTTCTTTGTTTTTTAAAGTTTTTTTTTTTTACATATTAAGATTTTTTTTTTTCTCAAGCATATACTGTATGTAGAACGCATATAAAAGTAAACTATGGTAGAAAGCAGTCAACATTTACATTGGAATCGTGTATTATTGTTGAAGTGTTGATTGTGAAATGGGTTAATCCGTCTCATAAAATCTGCTGGTTTAAAAAAAAAAAAAAAAACCATCAAGATATGTAACGAGTGCAGGTGCCACTTGGTATACCCGGTTAACGTAATTGTCTGAATGAGAAGGTGTCTTTACGCCTACACGTAACCGTATAATCTTGTATTGTTTGGTGGATGCATTTTGTTATTCAGTAAGTATTTTCTACAGCATCCACGTTACTTTTGCTGTGCACGTTTTGGTTACTTTCACATTGTTGCTGATTACGCAACTGCTTGGGCCATCTGCTCTGTTTCATTTGGGTGATGCCAACATATTTCTCCAGTCTTACTACTGAAAAATATTTTTTGCCTTAGTCATGAATGTAGTGAAATTCAAACGTTTACATAAAAACCAAAAGTCGGACTGTACATCGTGGAGAATAAGATAAATATATATTCTGTTCATTTTTTATTAAAAATGAGTTTCCTTTCTTCCCATTCCACTTCCACATGACTGAAAACAACAGGTTACAAAAACAGTTAGCAGCATTCTAAAGGCATATGGTTTCTCTGAAACACTTATTTTGTTTAGGTTCAATCACTTATGCTACAGTATACAGGTACTATAAACTATACTGAATAAAGCCAAGGTGGCTTCAATATAGTTTATATTGGATCAAATGGTGTGAGTACACATTATTCAGTAGAACTGCAGGGAAATACATTAGTTATTTGTAACATTTTATAGTTAAATTGAAATCCCCAACTGTTTAAGAGCTCAAAACAATTAAAACAGCCTAATTAAGCTAATTATGAGTTCAATTAAGGATTTAGTTAAGTAATTGAGAGCTCAGTTGTAATGAAAACCAGAAGACACAGGGGTTCCCAAAGACCGGATTTGAAAACCACTTCTCTAAATCTGTGGTTAACACACCCTTGGAAGAGTGTAGTAAAGCTTTCTAACTGTCAGCCATGGTAAATGCATTCACCAATTAGAATTTTTCTGACTGGTATTTTTGCTTCTCATTAATTAGTAAATAGGGCCTGACACTGGGAAATACTATGTGCAGTCATCTCAATTTTCCTCCCGCAATTCTGGCAAAATTACCGCTGCTTTGTAAATGAGGCCTCTTACATTCAGCTTCTTACAGCTAGTGTATAGTGGAGCCGCATCTTCAGTGGTTTTATCCTGAACTCCCGATGCCTGCCACACTATCTCAGTGCGGAAGAATAATTAGGAGAAGCACTGTAGATCACCATGCTCCTAATTTAGTGGGCAATGGGCTACACTATCTGGACCAAAGCTTGAAAAGCCCATGTCAGACTTTCTAAATGAAATGATATTTTTAGAAGAGATTTCCAGGAAATGTTTTGCAGACACCTTTGTGTTTTATAGTATATGCACTGCTGTGAATGCCACCTATTATATTTTATATTGGGGGTTAAAAGAATTGCTCAATTTAGATGCAGCACAGTCAATGGAATGCTTTGCACACAGGTTTTATTTTTACTAGTTGTCAAGCAGTCGTATTTCTATTCTACATATATACATATATACAATATATTTTGTTTTTTATTCTGTTTATTTTATTCTTTTTATTTGTAGGTCTTGTTTTCATAAGCCTTTTTACTTATTTGATTGTCAAGAGCTTTGTCGTGGCTAGCCATTAAAAGCTGCTGTATGAAAATTATTTGGTTGATTATTGTGGCATTTACCAGAGAATCTGAAAACACCTGTTTGATGATGCTCTTGTAGACGTGAAATTTCTGTGCTTAACCATGCACCTTTACAGCTTCTTAGATGTAAAAGGAGGCACAACATGAAAGAAGTTAATACCATAAACAACAGCAAAGGCAGAGAATGGTGTTTTTCAGGTAAGCATTTAAATATTTAGGAACATTTGTTGTATAATAACTCTAGAGAAAATGATACATTTTGAACGTGACAAGGCTGTTTTTTTCTGCATTAATGAATATTATGTTTAATCTTGAAATACCTATTTTTAGGCTATGAAATAAGCCAATTTTTACAGTGAAAAAAATACAGCCCTTCCTATGGACAATCTGGCCACTAGAGCTGGAGAGTTGTTCCTGGCTTCAGGTCAAAGTGCATTAACCCAGAGTATAGTGAATTAAACTCCCTGTTTGAGTAACTGCAGTTAGAACCACTAAGAATGACAAGAAACATCCAGTAAGAGGTAAGAGGACAAAACTAAGCTTGTTGCTATTTAAAGATACACTGGACACTTTATACAACATGTGTGTTGCACAATAATAATAATAAAAAAAGGTTTGCAGATACAATTGGAACACAAAAAGTTCATTCACACTTGATCATGCTAGGAAGAAAGGGCATGTACTGTGTTTGCTTCTTCACAGATACATGTTTTACTGTGTTGTTAGCAGGACACTGTCCGTTCTTGTACAGATATGGGGTTGTTCAATAGGCAGAGGTTGTTGTGAAACTGTGGAAGAATGGATTCACAGTGAATGATGGTGGTCTCCGAAGCTACACAGATGCTGCAGATCAGAAGTCCTTGGAGTCAATAAAAAGAGGGCAAGTATCATGCTGAACATTGTATTTATTTTGATGACCACCGATATGAATAATACATAATGTATCAATGTCTTACCCCCTGTAGGGAACAATATCCCAGAAGATTGATTCTGTATATAGTACAGGCCTCCATTAATACTTTCTTAAGAACTATTCATTCGACTGTGATGAAACTTGCTACGGGGCCTTCCATTCCTGAATCTTTTGCATGAATTATAGCTTGCTTAATTTTCATAACGGCTTGGCCATTTTATGGAATTCTGCATGGACATTTGTTGTAAAGTTATTCCACACACTATGAATAGATCACCCTGACACTATTGAATACAACCACATTGATGAAAATATGCATGGATTTTTTAAATATGCTTTTAAAGATTCTACGGATAGAGGTCTGTGTTGGGGTACACCCTGCCCTTGTGTGTATTTTGTTTATTTTGTGTTATGTGTTATTATTTAAAACAACATTCCTCCATCCAGGGGAGCAACCACCAATAAAAGGTATTAAAACCAAAACTTGTCTCGGACAACTGGAGGCTGCTAGAGTGGAAAATGCTGGCAGATGTTTGACAACAGCTTATTTTCCCACCTGAGATTGCCACCAGTAACCATCGACCTGATATTGTCTTGTGGTCTGGATCAGCACACCTTGTTCACCTGGTAGAGTTAACAGTGCCATGGGAGGATGCTGTGGATGAGGCGTACAAAAGGAAGAAACTTCGGTACGCTCAACTAGCTGCTGAAGCAGAACAGTGAGGATGGAGAGTCCAGGTTTACCCAGTGGAGGTGGGTTGTCGAGGATTTGTGGCACACTCCACAACCTGGTTTCTCAGACATAGGATTCAGTGGCCAAGAGTTGCAACACATAGTTAAGAACTTATCTGAAGCAGCAGAGAGAAGCAGCAACTGGTTCTGCTTGAGACAAAAATATTCTTATTGGGAACCTCAAGCACAGTAGAAATAAAAAAAAAAAAAAACGTTGATGTAAGGAGGGTAAGTAAGCTGGGCTTAGCTGAGTGGGGGACGGAGGGGGGTGATGCTGGGACACCAGAATCATTATTGAGCCCTCTTAAGGTGTCGTGGGCTAGTCGACGAAACACCAAGGGTGGAAGGTGCCCACTTGAAGACCCCTACTCAGCTCAGTCCAGACGGTTGTCATGCTGATGCGCCAGGGAGGCAAAATAGGCTGATCCCTGCCAGCATTACACTTCAGCCATCAACACCAGGCAGAAGGATATCTACATCATCAGATGGAATGAAACGCAGATGGATCACATTAGTTTACAGTAAAATAAGCTATGTCTTAGTTGGTGCTTATCTTGGTGAGAGCTAAGTCCAGTATTAGCATGAAGTTTTAACAACTGGAATCATTTATGTATTTAGGTCCTATTGTTTTAGATTGTCAGGGAAGAGTTATTTACCTTCCCTGCCAAATCACTTCACGTGCAGAATGTGCCGGGGCTCAATTGAATTAACAAGTAATCGAGCCCCGGCACAGCTGTATAAAAGAGTGGATCAGCCGCTCATCATGGTTGGGTTGTTCAGAGGCAGAACATAAGGTAAAGAGAACTAAGATAGCAATTGCGGCTTGTGCTGGCTTTAAACTGGCACGATACAGGTTAGCTGTGTTTGTCTATTTGTTTTGGCCATAGTGTGTTTTTTCGCGGTCTTTGGGACCTGCTCATTCATGTTACTTGTTGTTCATACCCTCGACGGGTTACCATACCTTGTGTACTGTGTTCATTTATTTTCCTTGCGTGATGCTTTGTGTAATGCTGCGACAAATATCTGAACAACCATGTATTTGCAGGGGAAAAAAAACATGTAATTGCTAACTTTCAAAATTAGCAAGAGGAAAGATAGCTCTAGCTGTGTGGGATTTCTCTCTCTCTATATATAAAAAAACAGAAGATCAACGCAGCCACTCTCGGTCCCCTATTTACTCCTGGCTGTCAAAAAGCCTTAGCATTTTAGACACTAGCTGCCAATTCATGAACTCTACATACATGTGAAGTTGCTAGTGCTGCTTCAAATTTAGGAAGCAGTCAGTCAGTCTGTAATACAGGTTAGGTACGTCACTCCGACTTGCAAAAGAAATTACTTTACAGTGATCAACTATTCTTTTCATGATGCTATCCTAGTTTTTGTTATGTGGAATGTAATAAAAGAGAAATAAAATGGATAAAAAGTAATGTTATTACTTTATGAAAACGTGTCTATGACCACTGTGTTTATTGCGAAAACATAACAATGGCAGGGATTATTTTTAAAAAATGTGTAGTCTTGCTTTTATGTACTGTTTTTACCTGACCCATAACTACTGTGTGGCATCCTTTGTTTTGTAGTTAATTCACTAGGGTAAAATAAGGTCTACACAAATTATTCTAGGATATTTTTCAACTGTAATGCAGTGGTTCATATACTGGCTTTGATAACGCTTTGCAAATTAATGGACATTTGAATACTGAATCTTGAATGGATATCTGAAACATAAAAATGCCATGCTCATCCCAGTATGGAGTAGTGGTTAGGGCTCTGGACTTGACCGGAGGGTTGTGGGTTCAATCCCAGGTGGGGACACTGCTGCTGTACTCTTGAGCAAGGTACTTTATTACTCCAGGAAAAACCCAACTGTATAAATGGGTAATTGTATGTACAAATAATGTGATATCTTGTAACAATTGTAAGTCGCCCTAGATAAGGGTGTCTGCTAAGAAATAAATAATAATAATATTACTCATTATTCAAAGAAAATAAAAAAAATGCATATAGAAAAGCATTGTACGACTGTCAATACACATTGGATAGCTTGCCCGTCCTATAAGTGCACGGTGCTTGTATCCTAAGAAAGAGAAGAGATTGTTTATGTTTCTAGGCTGTGTGGTCCAGTGGTTAAAGAAAAGGGCTTGTAACCAGGAGGTCCCCGGTTCAAATCCCACCTCAGCCACTGACTCATTGTGTGACCCTAAGCAAGTCACTTAACCTCCTTATGCTCCGTCTTTCAGGTGAGACGTAATTGTAAGTGACTCTGCAGCTGATGCATAGTTCACACACCCTAGTCTCTGTAAGTCACCTTGGATAAAGGCATCTGCTAAATAAACAAATAATAATAATAATAAGTACTAGCATTGGGGCATGTTGGATTCCAGGCACTGTCTTCTCTGCATCATGAGTCTTGGAGATAATCAGTAGAAAATCAGTACTGTTTGTTGTTGTTTAAAAGCCAATAACGTGAGGACATGTGGCACTAACCTAATGAATGAGGTCATGCTGTGCCTTTGATTAAAAAGCCAGTGTGACATTGTTAAGCATATTTAACAACATCATTTCTGTACAAAATAGCTTGTCCAAAGGCTCAGAGGGCTTGCTTTTGATAATAAAATGTGAACCCTGCAATGGAACTGCCACTGGGTTGGCCAGCAGCTGGTGAATTTAATAAATCACTAATTAAATAATTTATTTCAGAGTCACTATAAAATAATGTGGGCTCTCATCATGGGCACTGAAAAAGAAAATCAGAAAATGAGTTAAAATTTTATGGATGTGGCTCCAATTATTTCCAGGGGTAAGTTATCACTCTAAAAAGTTTTAAGGATATTAACCTTTCATCCTGTATAATATTGTTACTCTCTTATTTTTTAATCTTGGATTTAAATCAATTCAGTTGGAGCAAACATGGTTTTGTTTTGTTTTTTGTTTTGTTTTACATTATCCTTGGGTCTCGCAGCCACATGAAAACACCAACTGGCACAATAAATAAATCACCCTTTGGTAACCTTGTGCATTGTTTGTTTTTATTTATTTACTTATTGATTGATTTTCATTTTTTTCAAATCCTACCATTGCTACTAATTATTATGCCAAGGTTTCTTTATGGTAACATGCTGGAATTATAATTGGTATCCCAATGGTATTTCTCAAACTTTTCCCTAAAAGTATTTTTAGCTGGTCCTCATTTTGGAGAACCTCCTGAGAGACAGTGCCAGTCATTTGAAAACCAACATGATAAATATTTAATTCTCATCATCATTCCGATATCTTTTTCGGTGCTTCAGGAATTCTTTGGGCTTCGTACAGCAGTAAGCTCTGTCTTACTATATAACTTATTCATGGCGCCTTGAAAGAGTCTTCTTCTCTTTATTATTGTATTGTTTTATTCCTTTGGAGCTGGATAAAGCATTCACCGATGAGGAGTTGGTAAAGGTAGAGGACTGTAAGAATGAAGTGTACATGCCAGCACAAAAGGTGTTTCATCCTTTCAGGAAGCAAGGCTACAGACTGGGAAGGTAAGGACATGGTTCACGGTTCTTTATGTGGTGCAATAGGTTCACTAGCCTTTTGATTTCTGAAGGTGTAGGTTTGAATATGAAGTGAGCTCCACTAATCAAGCAGAGCTGGTGCCTCTAAGGCAGGTTTGAAGCTTGTTCGCGGTAGAGGGAAGCTCACATTTCTACTGCTTGTGATATCATTGTGTTAGGTATTGCTTTTGAGCAATGGTGTTCAAGGAATCTGTTTGTGTAGCATGGCTTGTAAGAGTTATGATGTGTAGTACAGTATATGGTATGGTATATGCTATTTACAATCTAGTAGGCTCATATGAGCATTCATTTTATTAAAAGCTAGTGGTCGTTTTTCATCGCAAAGCTTGATTAATCATTTATTTTACAAAATGATGGTGTTAAAGATAACACTATGTTTTTAACTTTTTTGGTGAAGTTTTATCACTTTGGAGTACATTTAGATACCAGTGTTTTATTGTGATTATGGAAATCTTGCATGAGAAGCAATGTTGTATATCATTTAAAAACTGTAACATAAAGGGAAAATAGACAATTATTGTCATGTTATATGACAATTATTCTAGTTTAGTTTCTGTTCGGATTGTACAGCCTCTTTCTTCTTGAGGACACCAGAATCACGGTCATGAATCACAGAGGCAGAAATGTTAAAGGGACTAGGAGCTCTTAAAATAAACAAATCCAGTGTGGAGTAGTGGTTGGGGCTCTGGACTCTTGACAGGAGGGTCGTGGGTTCAGTCCCTGGTGGGGGACACTGCTGCTGTACCCTTGAGCAAGGTACTTTACCTAGATTGCTCCAGTAAGAACCCAACTGTATAAATGGGTAATTGTATGTAAAAAACAATGTGTAAAAAATAATGTGATATCTTGTAACAATTGTAAGTCGCCCTGGATAAGGGTGTCTGCTAATAAATAAATAATAATAAAATCCCCTGGGCTGGATGAGATCCTTCCAATAGTACTCAAAGAAATGAAAGAAGTTATTTACAAACCGCTAACTTATTTACAGGGGTTGTACCGACAGATTGGAGAATTGCAAACTTAATACCGATCCACAAACGATGCATTCCGGCGCCTCCTTAAGACTCACCTCTTCAAAGAGCACCTGTAGAACTCCTCTGTTTGTATCCTGGGACACTATCACCCTTCATGTAAATGTGCTTTATTTTGCTCTTATCAGCCCCTATTTTACTGCATTTAATCCTGTACTTCAGAAAACTGTAATCTGCCAAGTTTTTAACCTGTAGTACTTTGTATTTAATCACATCCTGATGTAACTATCACTATTTAATCATATCCTGATGTAACTATCACTATTACCTGCTGTATTATTGAATTGTGGTTTGTCAAACTTGTACTTTACTTGAACAAAAGTTATTGTATTTCTTGTATTCTAACGCTTGAAATGTTTTTGCTTACGATTGTAAGTCGCCCTGGATAAGGGTGTCTGCTAAGAAATAAATAATAATAATAATAATAACACAATGGGAGACAAAACCGAACCAGGTAACTACAGACCAATAAGCCTGACTTCTATTATATGGAAACTTATGGAAACTATAATAAGATCCAAAATGGAAAATTACTTTTTTTAAAAAATGGCCAATAGGCTTTAATTGACTTGGGGTTACGCTTCAAGTATGATTATATGCTTAAAAATAATCTAGCCATCCGAGAGACACCGATGAGACACTGAACTAATGACCCATTAATGCTATGCCTAATACTAGAATGTCTATGAGTTTTAGAGAGGGGCTTCAACCGATTCACGAGGTTCATTGCTTCATTGAGGCTACAAATCATACACGGGGCTTCAAATCGCTCACAGGAGCTCATTGAGGCTTTGGATCAGTCACATGATTCAGTGATTCACTACTTCAGGTGATTCAAATGACCACTGCTTCATGTGAAGCAAACAAATGACGTAACCCGCCTCGAACCATCTGAAGCACAGTGTTCCGCATGAAGCAACACATCACGTGATCTGACTGAACCAGAATCAATACAATGCTTCGCTGAAATACAGCCTAGATTACTCCTGGAAGGAAGCATGTATTATTTCTTTCTCTCTTTTTTTCAATTTGTTTATTTAAAAAAAAAATATCAGCAAATATGATTCTTTTAGTTTTGCATTTTGGAAAATGTAATTATTATCATTTTTTAAAATCTAAAACAAGTTCTCTACACACACTTCCTCTCAGGAGCAGGGATTCGATCCTGCGCTTGACAAGCATTTCTAATTATACGATTTACTAACTAGTTGCGCCACCGGGACTATTATCTTACTTGTTTCAACACTAATTTCCCAGCCGAGTACATCAGGTCAGATATGTCTACCTTTCTAAAGCAACATTATGGTGTTTTCGATTGTACAACAATTTTACATTTCAAGTATGATAGTGCGTATGCGTGTCTCGCTTTTTTGTTGGGTAATCACATGTGTGGTTGATATATAACCAGATAACAGAGAAATTATAAAATATAACTTCATTTTGTAAGTTACAAATGACACTGACAGAGCCTGTAAAAAGCGTGCTTTACGGTGTCTCGTGTACATTAGGCTACAGATCATAATTTCTAAATGCCAAGTTCCAGGCAAAAGCAGCCTGTGTGTAACTCATATGTTCAAGTTCAAGTGTGTTCAATGACGCGGCTCTACCAATAGATGTCACTATGGAGCACGACGCGCTTTAAGTGATTCGGCTCAGTGAATCTTTTATGAAGCAAATGGTTCAGTGGTTCAAGAGGCTTCACTTTTCCCACCACTACTTTACACAGTACCTTTGTCTTTATACACTTGCGCACACTATCAAGCGGGCTTTCTATACACACCAGCCCTGAACAGACTGGCTGCTTCATTTAAATACCCTGCACCTGGCTCTAATTTACAATGATCACCAATTTACAATGATCACTAATAAAACAATTAACACAACAACTAAATTAAACCAATGTGCATTTGCACATTTTTTTTTTCTTCAGCAGGGAGAAATTTAACCCTCTCCCTGCTCACAATATATATATATATATATATATATATATATATATATATATATATATATATATATATATATATATATATATATATAAACTGTGCTTGAAGCTTTCATTTAATAATTCTGACTATACTGTATATATAGTTAAGCCACTAGGTGTCTCTTTGTTCCACTGTATTTAGGAGTCCCAAAGTGCTGCAATTTGTCTAACCAGAGCATGTTGTGCCCTTAGCCCTAGGATTGACTTTTAATGATGGCACTGCTATCCTTTACAACAGTTCCTAAATAACAAAATATATCATATTTGCAACACGCTTGACTTCTTAATAGAACAAATTCGTTTTCCCATTTGTTACTACAGTAGTCTCTGCATATAGGTGAAACAGAATTTTTCCCATTGTAAATGCTCTGCCTAAAGGAACAGGAGCTTCTCTTAAAAGAACACCCTTTCGGCACTGATAGCGATTAGTTACTAACCGATTCAAAACGGATGCAGTACTGTTTTGTAACCTGATAACTCATCATCATCAAACTCAAATTCAAAGGGTTTATTCAATATTTTCCAAACTGACTTGCATTTAACGTGTGTTGGGGTGCTGTGTTAATAACCATTGTGTTAAAATTCATTCTCGTATCTCGTATAATTACTGTTAGAGCCGCTGCTGCATTTTTACCGTATGTAGGAGTGCTTTGTTCATTTAATTTGCCAGTTAGTTTATTAAAGTTAGTTTATTGCTTTTCTCTTATTCTGTTCATTTCATATGTTGATGCATGTGCATCATGACATAAGTAATAAATATTATTATTATTATTATTATTATTATTATTATTATTATTATTATTATTTGTTTATTTAGCAGACGCCTTTATCCAAGGCGACTTACAGAGACTAGGGTGTGTGAACAATGCATCAGCTGCAGAGTCACTTACAACTACGTCTCACCCGAAAGACGGAGCACAAGGAGGTTAAGTGACTTGCTCAGGGTCACACAATGAGTAAGTGGCTGAGGTGGGATTTGAACCGGGGATTTTCTGGTTACAAGCCCTTTTCTTTAACCACTGGACCACACAGCATACATTTGTATTTATTGATTCACATCGTGATTGGCATTGGCATATTGATTTTGTCCAGTGGTCAACTCTGTCTTAAAACACTTCGGCTCCCGAGGGGTGTTCTCTTAGCCAGAGATAACATGTAATATGATTATTGTCATTGTTTATATTGATGAAAATAAATAAAATAAACAGTATTTTACTTCAACTTTTTTTTTCTCTTAGATTACCTTAAACTGGCCAGTTACACTTGGAGGAGATAACCAAGACTTTAAAATTTGCATCAGCAACATTATCACTGGTACCCTTTTTGGTCTTTGTTTGTTTGATTATACAAATGTATACAAATGTTTCAAGCACAGTGGTGTTTTTTTTTTTGTTTTGTTTTGTTTTACAAATTGTATTATACGTTAAACAGATATTTTTTTTATATCACAAACATCTGATGCAAATTGGTGCAAATTCTGGTGCAAATTAACTGGAGCACACATTGAAAATCACCAGTTATGTTTCCAGTGTGTTTTGGAAACCATCCTATAAGTCAAACTAGGCACTTTGCTTATTAAAATTAAAATCCCTTGGTTTGTGTGTGTGTGTCACAGGTTATAACACTGTGTACCTTGGACATGAATACATTAGAAATCGAGTTATTTGTGGAGCCTGATTTGTGGTTAAATGTCATCTGGTATTAGTGGACTGTATGTTCAAGCCATCCTGCTCTCTCCTGTCCCTAGTGCTGCTCTCAGAGTAATACCGGAACCCTGGCCGTCAAGCTCAGTAACTCACAGCCCATCACACGCATTCAGATCTGGCTGGCAGATGGAAGGAGACTGGTGCAGAAATGTAATCTATTTTAATTTAAGACATCACTGATGTTGTGGCAGTTCAGTCCCATTGTAAATATCGCTACATGTTTGATCATTTTAATGCACAAATGTATCTGTTTCTAGATAGACTGGCTTTGGGATGCAATATTAAAATGATAATTCAGAACATGTTCAGTTGCTACAATGGGGTAGTTTACCATAAAGGGGTCTTTTTATTGGTACAATCTATTGTACTACTAAGGAGGAAATGGATTTGGAGGTTTTATTTATTTATTTATTGCATTTATATATCGCTTTTTATACAAAAGTATCGCAAAGTACTGTACAGTACATAGCAGAAAAAAGAACAAACCACAATACATTTGTATACCATGTCGCACATACAACTGCCACAGTCAGATCATTTAAATAACAGTATACACATAATAATACAAAAGCAGCAATTTTAAAGTTACATTAAAACCCACTAAGATAAGAAAGCCATTTTATAAAAGTGTGTTTTTAGTCTTGACTTGAAAACTGTAACGGTCCCAGCTTCCCTGACAAACGAAGGCAGAGCATTCCATAATTTAGGAGCTCTACAAGAAAAAGCCCTGGTTGCTGTGTTGCTTTTGTTGACCCCAGGAATAACCAGCAGCCCCGCATCCTGTGATCTCAGAGTGCGGTTTGGAAGATACGGGGTCAGTAACTCCATTCAGGGCCTTGTAAGTTAACAGCAAAATCTTAAAATCAATTCTATACTGCACAGGAAGCCAGTGTAAACAGGCCAAAACAGGGGTAATATGTTCACTTTTCCTGGTTTTAGTCAGAATTCTAGCGGCGGTATTCTGAACAAGCTGCAAGCAGGATACCAGAAAAAACTGCATTACAATAATCAATTCTAGATGAAACAAAGGCATGCATTAGTCTGTCAGCATCGGATACGGAAATAATTGTTCTAAGTTTGGCTATATTTCTCAAATGCTAAAAAGATATAGTAACTTCCCTAATATGTCTCAAATGATAGATCAGGATCAAAGATGACCCCCCAATCTCTTAATTTCTAGTTTACGTTTTGATGAGAGACTGCAAGGGTCAAGCTCATGTAATCCCACATTTCCTTTTAGTTGGTTCTGTGATCTCACTAGCATAATCTCCATTTTATCTGAATTCAACATTAGAAAAATCTGTGACATCCAATGCTTGATGTCTGTAAGGCAAGTAGTTAATAACACCCAGGCAGAAGAAATTCCTGGCGTTAGGGACAAATATAGCTGGGTATCATCACATAGCAATGGAAGTTCACTCCATGTCTGCGGATAATGTCACCTAATGGTAGCATATATAATGAAAACAACAAGGGACCTAGAATGGAGCCCTGTGGAACACCATAGACAACTTCCAATTTTACCTCCCAAATAGGACAAACTGAAACCTATCAGAAAGATAAGATTTGAACCATAATAGGACAAGGCCAGACAGTCCTACTGTGCTTTCAAGACTATTCAGTAGGATGGAATGGTTTACAGTATCAAAGGCAGCACTTAGATCTAGAATAATTAATACTGATGAAAAGCCAGAGTCAGAACTTATCAGCAGATCGTTCACAACTCTGACAAGGGCCGTCTTGGTGCTATGTGCAGCACGGAAACTAGACTGAAACTTCTCGAATATACCATTAAGAGTTAGACATTTTTATAATTGAATTGCAACAACTCTCTCTAGAACCTTATCTAAGAATGATAGGTTGGAGATTGGCCTATAGTTATTGAGTACTTCAGGGTCCAAATTGTTTTTCTTAAGCATAGGCTTTACCACAGCTACCTTAAGTGCTGAGAGAGCTATACGGGAGGAAAGTGAACCATTTAAATTTTTTAAAATGTGGGTATTAATAACACCGGGTATTAATAACACCAAGAACATCTTTTAATAGTTTTGTAGGAATAGGATCAAGAGAGCATGTAGTAGCTCTTATATGTCAAACTAGCTCTGTCAGTTCCTGCAAGGTAATCAAAGAAAAAGCCCAAATAACAGCCTTAATAGATGTAGTTGATAAAATTGTGCTGGAGTTCTCCTTAATAGAAGGTGTCTGTGGAATCTCATTTCTGATGTCTAGTATTTTATTTTTAAAGAAATGTAAAAAGTCATTGCAGCTGTGAGAGGAGCCAATGTCAAGGGGATGACAATTAGATGAAGGATTAATTAATTTATCTAGGGTAGCAAAAAGAAATCTAGGATTATTTTTATTTGTTTCAGTTAAATTAGAATAATATGATGATCTAGAAAACGCCAGAGACTTCCTATAAACCAGGTAGCCCTTTCATGCGATGTAATGAACATGCAGTTTAGATTCACGCCATCTCCATTCTAGTTTATGACCCTCATATTTCATCTTACGAGGTGTATCATTGAACCACGTGAGTATTTTTTAAAGACACTGTCCGGGTTTTGATTGGCGCTACAGTATCTAAGATACCAGTCAAGGTGGTGTTGTAGGTATTAACCAGCTCATCTACTGATAAGGACTCGGAGTGGTAATGAGCTCAAGACATCAGAAAGCTTAACAGCAGTTGAATAATTAAATGATGTAAATGCAAGGTCCACAGTCTTTTGAGATACTGGCAGATTCACCTAAAAAAGAATGGCAAGATGATCAGAAATACATCTAGGGTCAGTGCTTAATTTGAGCCGGATCCTGCCGGAACAGGATCCCTCACCTCTCAGATTTTACTTTTTTTGTTCCGGCACCTAATTTGCCCCGATCCGGTACCTCTCGCGGCATGATTTATTATTTTTTCCACTGTTTGCACTGTAAACATTCTAATAAAAGCGATCAGAGTTAAAGTTGCTTCTGCCTCCTCGTTATTTCTCCCGCCACCCGTAAAAGCGCATCCTATCCTGCCACACCGATTCCAGACCTGCTCTCTTATTTGTACATAGAGGTTATGGGGCGGGCCGGCGAGGTAAGTAACTGATCTTGAAACAGTGGTGGTCAGCTAGTGAGAGATCCCTACGTGACACGTCACGTAGCCTAGGCTAGTCGTCGCTACTGAATTTGAAACGTGTGGTGGGAAAGGAAAGCCAAATCAAAAATGAGGAGGAAACTGCTCCTGATGGCGATGCCTTAGAGAGCAGCGCTGTCTGCGCTTAATCCCGCCAGTTCAGCATCACCACCGGCACGTCCTCCACTAGCTAGTAGACCTACTAGTGAGTCAGACTCGGCGGGAGAGAGGGACGGGGTCGGGGAGGACTAGTGATGGGCACTAGTGAATCGATTCATTTCGTTCATTTGATTCACTGATTCAATGACACAAAACCAATCAATGTAGACCGCATTAAGATTGTTTACGTAGGTTTATTTGAACCGGAAAGAACGAGTCGTTCACAAACTACACATCACAAAAGCTAGGGAGAATCTATATTTGGATCACTTGGTTCATAAACATTAAATTAAATATAGTTTGACAAAAAATAATAATATATATTTAAAATACTGGAGATAACATAACCGTTTGAACCATTAGCATTTTTTAGCCATCAGTATCAATCTAATCTAATTTAATTTAATCTTTAAAAAAAATAGTCAATTGCATTTCTTATGTGTTGTTTTTTTCTATACATTTGGAGTCACCCATTGTTTTTTACAACAAAAAAGAGAGCCTCGAACGAGTGGTATTTGTGGAACTAATCCGTGGTATTTATTCAGCACATAGCAAAACGCTGTTTGCCCAATTCCTCTTCTATCCAGTAAACCTTTGGGATTAGTCATGTGATCAATCACACGTTGAAGCACACCCATAACCGCCACCTGTACATTTTATATAAACAAAGTATATATTTAGTATTTTTCAGTGTTTAACACAGTAAAACAACATTTAGAAAATGTATATTTAATGTGCGCGTAAAATATAATAGACGTTTAAGAACGTCATCCATTAGAATGTGCAGTATCCTCCTAAAAGGTTGTTGTATCATAACTGATACTACGTTTCACCTTGTGGACTAAGGGGAATCGCCGTCATTATTAAATTATAAAATATTTAACCGTAGTTGTAAATTGTCATGTATAAAATACATTCATTCCTCAAGGTCAAATATTTAATCACAAGTTATATAATTAAGCCTTGTGTACAATAACGTTACAATACCAGTAGATGTTTGTATTTATTTATTTTGGAAATGAGGTGTATATCTCAATTATTATTATTATTATTATTATTATTATTATTATTATTATTATTATTATTATTATTATTATTATTATTATTATTAATAATAATAATAATAATAATAATAATAATAATATTTAGTAATTTGGCTGACTTTACTCAAGATGACTTAGAAGTATTAATCATAGGGAGGGATGAAACTAGCGAAAGAGTGGGTGGAATGTACATTAACGTCCTCTGACGTAAAAAAAACAACAAAGAGCGCTCAGAAAAAAGGTTTTTGAACATGCCCGAACCAAGGCCCATATAGCGGCAGCAAGCATTGTAGCCAAGGCTAAAGATGACACCTTAACACAGATTATAGTTACATTGTTTGGCTACATTGTGTTTGTCACTTTTTTCTCATGCGTTCCGGTACCTCAGAGCCCCCCGGAACACCCCCCCTCTCGCGCTCACTATGTGTTCCAGGACCTCCCTATTTACAAATTAAGCACTGTCTAGGGTTATGATGTTCTTAACAGCTAAACCTTGAGAAATTACAGATCTGAAGTATGGCCACGATTATGCGTAGGACCTTTGACATGCAGGATATAATCTAAGGAATCCAGTAGCCTCAAAAATTCCAAGGAGTTAGAATCAGAATCAATGTCAACATGAAGGTTAAAATCACCCAATAAAAGAATCCTATCATATTTCACTTTCAGTATAGATAGCAGATCCCCAAAATCAGTCAGAAATAGTGGGTTTGACTTAGGTGGTTGATAAATAATTACAGTATGAACAGGTAATGGACCGTTTAATGTCAAGGTTTAAACTTCAAAAGATGAATAACCTTCAACAATTTCCTGATTGATTCTAAGTTCTAAGAGTGAGCTTTCTGGAAAAAAGAATAGTTAAGTGGAGGAGCCTCAATCAGGGAAACCAGCTGTTTATGGTTTTTGCATCGGTTTGCAGCTGAAAAAACAAACAAACCAAAAAACATTTTAGCCTATAGCATTCCATAAAAAAGGCATTTTTTATAACTTGTAAATTGGCAGATGGGTACATACAGCAATCTAAATGTTCCTGAAGACCACATAACATAACTTGTGCCTTATTCTATGTTACAAATTTCTTATTTTGTAACCCAAAATGTATTTTTAAACACTTATAAATATCTCTTGGGTCAAAGCCACGTATGCATGATGTGCAAATCAGAGAAATCAATGGAGCCAGCAGCTATTGTATTAAGGTGCATGGCAAAACATTTTCACAGTATGTAAATAAAAAGAAAGCTTTTAATAAGCATACATACACATAGAGGAATATCATCATTTCATATTTTCAATGTTATTGAAAATCCTCTGGTAAACTCTAAAGGCACCCTTGACTTTGGCTTCAGCTGCCATATTTAAGTCATATGACTTAAGATTGCTGGCAAATAGATACGGACTGCTTGATTTATTGGACCCTATTCACAAAACTTTAAGGGCTGTTTTAAAGTGATTCTAGCAACCTGGTGCCTGTGTTGTACTTCCATTAGCTTCATAGGTTTCAAATGTGCAGTTTTGAAAGAAACACATGTTATAAAAAATATGCACTTTCATTTTAAAACATGGTACCTGGTAGTACATTAAATAAAGCTCTCAGTTTCCTTGCCTCACTCTAAGGAAATCTGTTACACAAAATGATCACTTAAAGTATTTGGTCATTTCATCTCAACAGTGCCTTTGGGGTAAAATCAACTTACTGGTTGACAGAATGTCAGATAATAAGGGAAGCAGCAGGAATGTTTAATCAGGTTTCAGTGACCACGACTGGCCAGGTCCCCAGCATGTCCTAGTGGAAACTTCCCAGTCTGAAACCTTGTCTCCATGGTTCAGGAGCTTGGTAACATCTATAACAAATCACTGTTCTAGAATATACAAACTATATTTGAATAACTATATATAGCATTGGTAAGCATTAAACTGCAATTAGGAGTCTCTAAAATATAATATATCTATTAATATAACTGTATTATAAATTCAGGCATACTGGTGGTCCTTAAAAGGTCATTAATGTTGGTATAAATATTTTTTGTATGACCTTTTAAACAATAATGTTTGAATGCCTTTGTTACTTTTATAAATATTTTCTAAAACAGCCTGGAAGTAACACAATGCTATTTGAGATTTATGAGAATACAATGTTACTTCCTATACATGCTTGCCACCTTTCCCCTTCCTTTTAATAAACTGCTCTTTCTGAGTATCCTCCCCCAACCCCCCCCCCCCCCACACACACATATACGTACGTTTACAAACAGAAACAATCTTATCTTTAAACATGCATTATAAACTTGGAAGTAAGTGTTTTTGCTTTGTCGGAAAACTAAAGTACTGTATAAAGCAGGACTATTTCCAACTGTAAATTATTTATATTGGCAAGACACAAGTACAGATAGTATAATATAAAACTTGTTTTTTATGGTGTTCATAAACCAATGATAAAACATACCTTTAAAATAGTGCTTGGGCAAACAAAATGCTTGCGTTTGTCATTGTCTTCATGTAAGTGTGCTCATTCTTACAGAGTGGTTCTGAAGCTCACTTGGGAATGACTAGCTTGTGTCCAGCACCATAAAATAAAATACAGCACAAATCAGATTTTGATTCTAGTGTGGTGTTTAGATCCTTGTTTCAAATGGAAGTGCTGTCTCAATTAGAAAGTAAACTGAAATAATCAGAAATTCAGCACAACAAAATGAGTGTAAAATAATGAATACAAATATACTAAATATATGTTTTATTACACAGACACTAAAACACAGTTTCAATGGCAGGATTTACATGCTAATGCAATGTTACGCTTATATCACGCTGTGCAATGAAAATGTCATGAAAATAGATGAGCATGATACATATGAAGGGGATAATAAATATCACAGAAAAAAACAGTAATAATAATGCAGTTCCAAACAGAAAAGTATCTATTTATGCTCAACTAATATGGTAATATAAGCACTGCAATAAAATACATCCATGTAGCCGTTTATTTATTTATTTAGCCAGGAATTTTACTCATTGAGACCAAGGCCTCAGTTATAAGGGGGTCCTGGGCAAACAACACAATACAACGTGTGGTTCAAACATAATCAGCACCTTACTGATTATATAAGGGTTTTTTCTTCACTTTTTTCTTTATTCAGAAAAAATGCAATAAAATTCATTTTTTTCCCTTTTTCTGTTAAACAGTGTTCATGCCAAACACACCTTTTAAAATGCTATTGCTAACCTTGAATGGATGTTTTGACTGTA
This sequence comes from Acipenser ruthenus, assembly GCF_902713425.1. Classification (NCBI taxonomy): domain Eukaryota; kingdom Metazoa; phylum Chordata; class Actinopteri; order Acipenseriformes; family Acipenseridae; genus Acipenser; species Acipenser ruthenus. Next base: position 18,944,133 of record NC_081193.1, read on the forward strand.
AAAAAGAGTCTGTAATCGTAGTCTTAAAATCATTAAAATAGATTCTCAAGTATGACTGATGACTAATGTTTTCCATATTTCCGTGCTACAGTTTCAAAGCATCATGTTAACCCTTACAGCTGCGAGTAGGACAAGTTTAGTGTGATTTCCCAGTTCATCATAACCCCAGACTCAGCTGTATGCTGAAGCCACTCCTTCATTTTTTTAGTATTATAAGAAATATAATGCTAGGGGAGCTTGCTCATATGAAAACAAGCTTCATTATGGTCAGTAGATTGCCAATTTGTATTCTATTACAAAGGTCCTTAAGAGGATAAAAGGTGTATGACAAAGTGCAACTTGCTTTCCAGGTTAAATTTGAAGTCTCAAAACTAATCTAGGCCTTAGGTTCCCCTCCCTTTTCATTATGCCTTGCCACCTCCTGTTCACTCATATTAAATTTGCAAACTTGCAAACCCACCTCCTGTTCACTCATATTAAAAAGGTATTGCAAACTTGCAAACCCATTGTGTGTTTGTTTTTTTTACCACAACAAAACCTACAGTAAAGCCCTAAAATAAAATATATATATTTTTAATCATTATTATTTTTAGAATTCAATTTTAAAGTGGTGTATTCATTTTTAAAGTGCACTTACCTGGACATTTTAAGTACATATATATGGGCAAGTCTATAGGCTGTTTATCAGTTGTGAGAGTGTGCTGTGAACTGCAGTCCCTCCCTTTCTGGCAGGTGGTCAATAAAGCATCCCAGCGTCTTACTGACTGTAGTATAAACTAGTGACTGCAGAGCCATTGAGAGAGATGGCTAAAGGAAAGGGAGCCACAGAGTGTTCATCTGACAAATGGATCAAACCCCCAGGCTTGCAGCCTAGCAAAGACACACACCAGGTATGAAACCTCTTGCTTCTTTCATTCGTTCTTGCAGTAAGTTTATGTATGTAACTGATGAGTGAGATCAATCTATCTATGGTTCAATGTGTTGTAGAAACTTTTAAAGATGCAGGGAATGATTACAAACTATTCTGAACCATTTGAGGATGCCAAAAGTATATATTCCTTATATAGCAAAAGATAAACACCATGCAGTGAGAGGCAACATTTAAGCCAAAGTTGACGAATTATGATTCAGATATGTGAACTGGCACGTGCTGTTAGTCACTGGGCCAGATATATCAGGAGCTGGAAAGTAAATCTGTGGATAAAAACAAACAACTTGTGCACAACTTCAGTTCATATGTCATGTCTCTTCTTCTTCTTCTTCTTCTTCTTCTTCTTCTTCTTCTTCTTCTTCTTATTTGATTAAGTTTGTTAACCTTATTAACTTTTGAACTACACAGGATATGTGTTAATGTAGTAAATGAAGCAGGTGTGCAACAGTGTGAATTTGGATTCAATAAACACAAAATTGAATTGTGGTCTTGTAAGGTGTATTTTCTTCATAAAATAATCCATCAGTCTTCTTCGGATAAAGTCAGTTGAAAACAGTTTATTCAGGAATCAACATACAAACAGGAGCAAAGCAAATCAAATGTGATACATCAGTGATCTCACACACAGGCATCAGTTGATGGTGTTATGAGCTGCCCTGGTACAGAGATGGTATGTCTGAGCTGGCATCAGTGTTAATGTTAATTTCTGAGCTGAGCTTTCATGGCATCAGAGATGTTCATTTTTTTCTGAGCCGGCATACTGAGCTGGTTACTTTATGCGCTGGCATCAGTGTAGATGTTTCTGAGCTGAGCAAAGAAATTACTTCCTACAGCACAGATATACAGCTAGATTACATAATTTCCTTGACCAAATTTGGTCTTATTTCCCTAGCATGATGTGAGACAAAGCATATTAATAGTTAACATCTGTGTTTCTTCTTCACTTTACCATGGTCAGCAGAAACGCAGACAACAAGAAGTTACATTTAAGAGTTTTTCTAAATTCTCACAGGCAGCAAAGCGCTATACCCACGCATGACAGCAGCTATGTACAGCTTAAGTTCACTAACCCTGCGTTGATTCAGAGCTTACATTAAACAGGAAAATCACACAATGTTTACAGACAGTTTCAATGATTTCTTTACCATTTAACCCTTTGCTGCCGACGCACTGTAATTTCGTAACTTTTGTTACGATGACAAAACATGTCATATCTCAGCCGTCTAACTAGCAAACTTGTTTTTTGTTTGTGTGGGTCGTAGCCATGGCTACGGGCTGTGTCATCATACCATTGGTTTAGGGCTTGGGTGGGTGGGACGTATAATATTTTAATTACAAGGACGAGTCTCTGCCGCCACCATTACGACTGAGTGTACAGCGGATTCGAAGACCTGTATCTCCGGTTCTACAATTGCAAGAGTGCGAATCAACACATCATATAAACGGCAAGTGCTTGAAATAATTAGCCATTATTTTTTTAAGTTTTATTTTAAACTTTATATTAATTTAAAATAAAAAAAACACACTGTGTCATATGTGCTTACTGAGCAGGGCTAACTTTTATAAGACTGTAGAGACGAGTAACAACTGTAACAGCATCTTTTTTTTTATTTCTTATAGTTAGTCATAGTTATATACGTTGTTATTTTAGATTTTTTTTTTCCTTTTTTGAACTTGTTTCTCCTCAGAGATTGACTGGGGCAAATACCGCATGTGATGCCTAACTAGATATTGAATATTTATTAGCTAGCTTGTGTATGTGTGTAAAAGACAATATTATTATTTAGCTGTGTATTTTTATCGTTAGTTTAACTTTATTATTATTTAATTATTTATTTCTCTGTGTGTGAAAATGGATAGACAATCAATATAATAATAATAATAATAATAATAATAATAATAATAATAATAATAATAATAATAATAATAATAATTATTATTATTATTATTATTATTATTATTATTATTATTAATTGGTATTTATTTTAACATTTTTTGTGTGTATGCCAGGATATGGATGGAGACAAGAATCAGTTCCAGCATCTGATTCAGTCACTGAAGAGGAGGAGGGCCCTGACTGAGGAGATCGGGATCCTCTTTGTGGACCACGAAGGCATGGACACCATGGAGGACCTCATTGATGAAGAGCTGCTGCTGCAGGAAGATGAAGAGGATGATCTGGAGGAGCCCCAGTCCAGCACTTCAATTGCAGGGTAAGTATACGACACGACAGCACACATCGCTATCCTGTTCTGTGTTTTTCTTTCCCCCAATTTTCCTTTACAGCTGTTCCTGTTCCCTCCTACTTTTTGCATGTACTTGACCTCCGGACAGTTCTTACACTTGACTTATTTTTTGGTGGTTAGCTTCTCTTTTACAGCTCCTGAACCTGTGTATCCTTTCATGAAGAAACGTCGTCACTGCATGCCTCCCTCTGTATGCCTCCCTCTGTACCTTCTATACCTTCTGTTTCCTCTTTTTCTAATCCACTGCATGCTCCTAATGTCTTACAGTTTTCTTATTTGCAATTTGCCTTCCAGTTTTTTTATTGCATGTTTTCTAGGTTTCATCTTTCTGTAAAGACAATTTACTGTAAATAGTTTAGTGATTATTATCTTGTATAAAATGTTATAAAATGTATAAAACGTTATTTGTTGTTATAAAATCTGTTTTGCAATAAAAGGTTTTCAGTCTGATTTTATTTATTCTAGTTTTGAAAATAAAAAATATTCATATAAAAGTTTTGTCTAAAACTGTTTATTTTACCAATATTTGTAATTTGCTTCTTTTTTAAATTAAAAAAAAAACAGTTTTTTACTTAATATCTTGTGTGTTGTTTCTTTATTTTTTATACTTAAATAAATATAAGTGTATTTCAAACAGGGTAATGTTTCCAATATCAGTTTTTGTAAAGTCTTAGGCCTGGTCTGCATTTGCCATTTTGGAGGTCGATTTTTCTAAAATGCTATGCATTGTAAAACCTTGTCTAGCTCTGGAACTGTAGAAGATATTTCAATTCTGATTTCAGATTTGAAATCCTTGAGGTATTATGAAGCTACAATATACCGTAAGTTATTTTTTATAAAACTTGGAAAGAGTATTTTTTAATTATTTATTATTATTTTAAATTTGCCGTTTCTGGGGTTGATTTTTCTAAAATACTATGCATTGTAAAATTATGCAGCTCTGCAACTGTACAATATATTTAAACCATGATATAAAAAGCCTGCAGCTCTCCATGTTCGGGGTGGGAGTTCAGAGGAGGAACGAGAGAGCGAGTGGAGAATCAAAGAGCAAAAACTAAAACTAAAACGAAACTAAACTTACCGTCGGTTCAGTGAACGCGATTGCCCATCCTGATTGGTTTGTTTGGTGTCTGTGATTATTTTTGTTCAACCTTTTGTTTTCTGTGCTCTGTAAGTCTGTTTTTTTTGTTTAACTATTTAATTTATTTTTGCTTAATAAAAACGGTGCCACCGCATCGTTTATTTTGAAACTGCAGCACTTGGTGTCAGTATTTTTCCCTTCCTGCATCTGACCTGACGTCACCCCCAGCCACCCTGTCACAGGGTGAAATGAGGGTGTGGCAGGGTGGCTGAACGGTGACGTCACAGCAGAAGCAGGAACTAAAAACTGACACCAAATACTGCAGATCAAAGTAAATGAAAGACACGGCGGCGCCGTTTTTATTAAGCAAAAATAAAATAAAAGGTTTTAACAAAAAGAAACTTCCTTACAGAGTGAAATAAAACAGTTAAACAAAAACAAGTAACTAACACAAAATAAATAAAACTACACAGGTCAGGCTGGGCAGATTGCCTTCACTGTTCCCATGTCTTTTTAGTTTCGCTTTCTCTCTCTCCACTCTTGCTTCTCATACACATCCACCCCGAATGCAGAGAGCTGCAGGCTTTTATAGCGTGGCCGAGGGGTTTAACTGGCTAATAATTAGTCTACTACCCCTCGGCCACAATCAGCACGAGTTTATTAAATTACTGTGGATGGAACTACCCATCCACGCTACTAAACAAAACAATCGGCTACGCCGTCCTAAATACATAAACAAAACAATAACAAAACCTGCTGCGTTTCGCCGTCATATTTACAATAACTAAATACAGAAATAATGACAGAACACACGGCACCTCGTCGTCATAAATATAATAAATCATAATAAACAAACACAAAACAATAATCTGCACAGGGGCGGAGGGGGAAACCCTGTTCTAAAAATAAATACATTTTACAGGGCACCTCGCCCTGTTACAGAGGGTTTTAATGATTAGAAATCCAATTGTCTGATGACCAGTCAGAAAACGATAATGAGCTGGCAATACACAGCAATGTGCATTGCACAGTAATGAAAAAGGATTGCAGTCCTGCAAACAATAAACACGGTACAAAACACACACAATTAGACACACACGATCACAGGTCCAAAGTGAGTGCTCTCAGTGCTTGTGGTGAAGTACAATATAATACGTGCTATTGGTGAAAAACAAGTGCTGTGGTGATCCGGCTTTGTGCTGGCACCTGGCGACAGCTCCAGATTTGTGTTTAGCCGTCTAGTGCTATTTAACAAAAAAAAAACACAGACAGTTACTAAACAGAAAATACCAACAAAACACTAACAAACTTTTTATTTTTATTTTGGGGATATCTCCCGGTCCTTCCAGTCTCCTCGTATCTCTGAAACCCAAGCGAAGGAAAAGATTTACAATTCTCCGGCCCCTTTTATGCGATTATGAATGACCCCTTGGTAAACGATTGCAGCTGACTCTATTGGCTGCAGCTGCTACCTCGTTTACCTTCCAGGTCAATACGTTCCTGCAACAGAGTCTTGTCTTTTTCCAGGCTGACTGACCTCCCGACCCAGGGAATGAACTTTCAGGCCAACCTGTCCAAATCCTTTCCCTTTCGCTACTTAGTGCCCTCACAGGTCGAGAGGTTTACAACCAGAACTCATTATATTTCCGTCACAAGGACATATAAGCAAGGGGTTTCACAATGGAAAGGAACAAATGGCTGATGAAACAATAAGAACGTGTGTGCAATTTAACTGGAAAAACGTACTGTTCCATTTATGTAATGCGTTATTAGGTGTTTTGTGACACTTTACCTAAAGTTATAGCGTGTCACTTTTAACAAAAGTGGTTTTAGAACCAGTTTTTATTGGTTTAATTATGGTTTGTACATAGGTGCAAAACAGCTATTAAGTAGAAACAACTTATGTGAAATAAATATAATCAAGCTGCACTCTATGAGTCATGAAAAACTGGTTACTCCCTACAAGGCCAGGGCAATATATAGGCAAGAGTTTGAAAAGCCTTACAGTCTGCAGTGTGGAAGGTAGTGGGAATGTTAGCCATTTGAGTCAGTCTGATATTCCTATAGTGAAAAAGTGTACAGCGCTTTCTGTAAGTTCCGTGGCACTGCAGATTCAATGAAGTTTCTCTTTAGTTTTGGCACAAAGTACAAAGCCTCTGTGTCTGAGTTTAGAATGCAGTAAACATTGTTTAGGGTGGCTTAACCAAATGTTAGTAGGCAGTGTAATTACAACTGTGGTTTAAAATTGAGACTGGTGCTGTTCATAGCTTCATGCCTATTATTAAAAGACATCTAGTTAGCTATGTCTTATATACCAGTAGTTGAAAGATGCATCATATTTTAACACATCTGTCTGAGAAGGCAAAAATATGCAAATTTTACAGCCACACTTTTTGTTTGTTAGTGGAGACTACTGGACTGAAATGTTGTGTATATACAGCTATGGCCAACAGTTTTGCATCACCCTATAGATATAATTTTGCTTCATAAAGTTGAATGAAACCTGCTGAATAATGTTACGTTAACATATTGAATTACATATCGCTTTGTATTTTTCCATATACTTAATAAAAAACTGACAAAAATTGAAACATTTTGTAATCTAACATGAAATACTGTATTACTATTATGGCTTCAAGTAGACTTTTGTGATATCATTTTGTAGTTTATGATGTGAAATATAAGATCTACATTAAATGATGTCTCAATCCTAAAATTCTAGGTGATGCTAAACTTTTAGCCACACACACACAGATAATTATTTACCCAAATCTCCTAGCACTACAAGGCTCATCTGTGTTTAATCAGATTAAATAACATGTAAATACACATAGTACTGCAGTCTGTCAGTCTGGTCATATAGCATTTAATAGTCATGCGGATTAGGTCTTAAATCACAGGTAAATGCAAAGACTATTGACCTTAAATATATGTACTGCATATGGGGTTACTGAAGTCATGCAAAGGACAATAAACTGAACAATAGCCATCATTGTGTATTTGTTCTGACCAGTACAGTATATCGTACTTTAAACTATGGTTGGGAGCTAAGCATCTGAGTTATTATTGAGAGGTGAGATAATATCATTAACTAATCAGTCAAATCAATAAACTCATTAATTAGTGCATTAATTATTAATTACCTACCATAATTAGAATCAAATTCTGTACTTTGTAACTTATTAAGGTGACAGAAGTCATAGACTTTCAAAAGTTAAATAAAAAAATACAAACTGCTCACATAAAAATGGCAAATTATCTGACATATCGTAGCAAACACTAAACCTTTTTAGAGACATTTAAAAACAAACCATATTTGATACGATTTACATTTGAATGAATATAAAGGACCTAAATTCTGTCTAAATACCACTTTCACTTTTTGGACACAATGTATGACATGTGACTGCAGAATGATTATTATTTATATGTGTAATTCATGACATTGTTGTCTTTTTTCCCATGTAGCCATAGTACAGAGATTAGTTTGCTGTACTGTTCTACACTGTTGATTTGTGTGTACTCTCTTGACCCAGTCTGTAACCACTGTCTACTGTTTAATAATTGCCAAAGAACCTAGACTAATTACAATTATGGAAACCATGATGTTTTCATGAGTAAAAAAGCCTTCAAGATAATTACAGTGCCTTTGAAGGAGTATCTGGTTTGCCATGTGGTTGTTTTAGGGGTTTCCTTTTATAAATGAAAACCAGCAAAACCATTGGCAGAGTGAGAGGTTTCTAGATGTCTGCCCAATGGAACAGATACAACAGGGTATTTGAAAGGACTGTGATGTACTGTTGAACATGACTACCATGCTGCTAGTATATTTCAGTGGTTAAAGAAAAGGGCTTGTAACCAGGAGGTCTCCGGTTCAAATCGGTCCCCGGTTCAGCCACTGACTCATTGTGTGACCCTGAGCAAGTCACTTAACCTCCTTGTGCTCCGTCTTTTGGGTGAGATGTAATTGTAAGTGACTCTGCAGCTGATGCATTGTTCACACACCCTAGTCTCCGTAAGTCGCCTTGGATAAAGACGTCTGCTAAATAAACAAATAATAATAATAATAATAATTTCATTCAATTTGGTCTTTCAGCCCTAAATGAGTTGCTGTCTTGGGATGTACTGTAAGTTCATAACTCAAATAGAAATATTTGTTAACAAGGCCCAGTCAGAGCTTGCTTTCATCTTTGAAAAACAGATACATTTAATTTTTTTAGCAACCTCTGGTCACTAAGCAAATTTTGCGCACTATGTGTATTTAAAACTAAGCCTGGGAGATTAATGACTACCGTTTTATGCTGCTGTATATTTTTTATTTTTGCTCTTTTTTTCAGATTCATCAAGACAGTAGACTTTCTGTATGTAACAAGTTATGTTTTGCAATTGGAGGAGCTCCAAACCAGGTGACCGGAAGTGCCACTGGCTTTTTCCTGCAGATCTATTTGCTTGACGTTGCACGAGTAAGTAAAATCAACTCATACTTCTCACTTACAGTACTGTAAGGAGTGGGAGGGTTCAGCTTTGTTGATGTTTCTACACTCCAAACTGGTAAACCTGGTCTTTCCAAACCTCTTTCTATTTTATTGTATTTGGTGATGTGAATAAATTACCCCAAATGGAAGAACCCCAACAAGTGTGTTTAAGTTCTGCAAGGCTGATCTGTTTTCATAGCTGAGAATAAACCTCACTAGTTATAGATACTAGTTATAGTACTGTCACTAAACCTCACTAGTTATAGATACTAGAGATAGTACTGTTACATACTGTGATAGTATCAAATTAAGCTGTTCTCTAGACACTGGTGTGGATTTAATTAATACAAAGAGAAGCTAAACACAGTGCTCATAGGTACTGTTAGAGTATTTGTCACAAAGGACCCTTCTTTATTGCTGTTAGTTATTGCTGATTAGATGAATTGTCTGTTGCAGACCTCCCTTGTTATACACTCCCTCTTCCAAATATTCCTGAACTGCCTCCCTCGCTGTCCATCATCTACCAATGCACCTACAGCAGCCACGTGACTACAGAAATGCATCGCAGTCTGCCTCACCCCAGCAAAATTCTCATAGACGATTAAGCAGACAAGAGTTGCTAATCTGTGACATTGACATTACTACAATATAGGACAAGTTGGTGTACTGATAAATGTAACATACTGATTGCTATCGTGGTTTATTGAATTTTAAATGCTCCTCTTTATACTATCACCCTTGCAGCTTGGATCTGTCCCGTTATTGGTGGTATGATGAGGGAGGACTGTACCTCATTTAGATAACATTGGGTCATAGGTAACATTGTAACTGCTTACTGTTGCTGTACCTATTGCTGCAAATCACAAATGCTCTGACTGAGGGATTGCTCCCAAAGTAATTTCGCAGTCCACTTTTCAAACTGTACTGTGAAACATGCATTGAGTATTCTGATAGTATATCTGTACATTCCTTGGTGCCTTACCGTGCGACTCCTGTGTGATGAGGGGGGCAGAAGTAACTGAGAATCCCTACAGTTACGGTCCAAGCACACTTTGCCAGCTTCCGAACAGCAAGCAGCCATCAGGATGTCATAACTGTGGCTCACCACTAAAACCTGGAACAAGACCCCACTGTCTTGTGCAAATGATGTTCTAGGTATGAATCCATGCCTGACTGGCAGTGAAACCATTCAATACCCAGAGATGGTACCGTAAAAACCAAAGCACTTAGGTTGTGATTAATTACTGTATTGCAATGGGGTCTATATTTGTCTCAAGAAAATAAATAAATTAATTAATGAATAAATCTTGGAGAAACGTTGTGGAGAAATGATTTCCTTTTCTTTTGGTGCCTTGTGTTCCCCTCAGATTAGCCCATTCCAAGCTTCCTTGGTGCTGTTTATTGGAAAGGCATGGGGGGCGGTAACTGATCCTGTCGTAGGCTTTTTTATCAGTAAAAGTAAATGGACCAAGATAGGGAGACTTATGCCCTGGTGAGTACATTTTTTTAATTTATTTTTTATTTTTTAATTTTATTTGAAGATACGGTGTACCTATTCATTTTAATGTTTTTGATTATTAATTATTTAATAGTTCTCCAGGGACAAAATCTCCAATATATGTCTTTAAAATACTAAATAGCCTGGTAAAGTGAAAATAACTTGTATTTTTTACTACACAAAAATTCTCACGTTCTTTTTTAAATTGTAATCAAGTCATCAAGTTTGGTTTATTGATATATTGTACACCACTGTATCAAAATACTGTATTCGAAAATCAATGTTAATGTAAAATATGAAATTGGAAATGAATACTATGAAGATTAGCTTTATTCCACTTTACATGATTGCAATCCTGTCTTCTATTTGGCTCCTAGAATCTACAAGGAGTCATACTGTAGAAAGTTTGTAATTGACATGTGAAAACATGGCCATAGACAGCATGCAATCCTGCCATCTGCATGAAGTGAGTCAGGTTATTTTGAGTGACCTGCAAACAGTCAAGTTATCTTGGGTCCTGCGCATTAGTAAAACAGGGGCTTCAAGTGTGCTGATTGTTTATCTGTGCATCAGTAACTGGCTTAAATTACAAACATGTTATGGTATTAAATATCTGTTTTTAGGACTTATGTGTAGAAAAGCCCTAAAAGAGCATAATTCCAACTAAAATAAATTAATTAATAAATGAATAAATTAAAACATATAATAGTAATAAGAATTTTTTTAAAAATTTGTGCTACTTGTACTTAATAAAGTGCAATACTAGAATGGCACTCAAAATATTTGCAAAGTGAAATGTAACAACAATTTCAATATACAACACGGTCATGTGCATGCTAGCAATTGCCAGTCAATGACGTGGATGTAACCAGGTCCTCAGATTCCCAAGTCTCTTTTTTTAAGTGTGCTTGTTACTTGAATAGAGTGCTTTTATCACTATTACTGTTTTCACATTAAACTAACATAAAACAACAACCTCTGACTGCTGCACAACGACTGCAACTTCCCTTTCCAATTCGTGACCATGTTTAACTACATGTTATAACCATATGTTTTTACCCTTTATTTATAGCATTTTGCATACCTTAAATTTAATATAGTAACCTATATGAAAAATATTATTGTGGAACTATATTTTAATATGATTTAATAACGATTGTTTAACATAAGTAGTGCTGTCTGGCACCGTTGCAAATCAGGAATTTTTTTAGGTTTTGGTTGAAAATTGCTGGGACACCAGGACAGGGGACAGTCCCTCTCAACCCAGAACCTCTGGTCACCCTACACAGCTTACATAATCAGCTTGGAACTGGATTTTATAAATGAATAATTGTGAAAGTCCTAATTAAATTCCAGAAACAGACTTGAGCGGGTCAATTGGTTTATAAGCTTTGTTTTTTTTTTCCCCCAAAGAGAAATTTGTGTTTTCAAAGAGGATTTCAAACACAGTTCCTGAAATCACCTTACAGGATATTCCAGTATAGGGTAGCCGTTCAATTATTTGCTTTCAGTGCATGATGCAACTAACTATACAACAGCACGAGTGATATAATCTTTTGTTTGTTTTACAAAACAAAACAATTGATTTGTAAAACAGTGGTCTATGTGACTGGGTTCAGACCATGTAATAGGAAAAAATAGACAGTGCCAGAATTGGCTGCTTTCACTGGCCGTATTCAGTTAAAAATAACAGAAGGACAAGGTCAAAAGGTCATGGCAAGTAGTGTAGACATTGCTTTATTTCAGCTTCTTAGCTATTCCCAGTGTTTATCCTTTCACAACCGACAGCTACTGGGCTGAACTACCTTTTTTGTTGTTCCAAACAAATTCCAAAGCACATTTCTTTGTCAACATGAAGTGAATGTTCTGAAGGATTTGTACACAGTATGTGTGTGAACTGTAGCAAACTGTGCAGCTTCCACTGAAATCTAAAAAAAAAAGTCCTAAAAATTAGGGTGACGCAAAATTGGAGGGAAGATATAACGTTAAGAAATTTTACTTTTAGGGAGGGCATTCAAGTTACAATTTCCACCAATCAGACACACTTTTATTAAAATAAATGTCTGACACCCATGTTTGGAAAATGAAAACAACATGTGCATAAAATGCAGGTTCCACTGAGGAAGGGCGAGGGCACCTTTTCTAAAGAATGTGGGAAAGAGGCAATGAGTGAAATATATATATATATATATATATATACGGAAACAGTGTAAAATGATCAGGTCTGGAACATTCTAGCAAGGCCAGGTTTATGTTTACATTCTTTGATCTTGTTTTTAAGGAAAATGCGGTTATAAGGTTTAATACAATGACTGCATATGAATAAACTAAAAACTAAATGGCTAAAAAAAAAATTTTTTTAATGGAAGCAGAATGTCAGGCACCATCTCCTGTTTTCTGTTTTAAAACAAATTGAAGTTGGTACATGCAACAGAACTAACAAATCCAAGATAAAGAGAGCTATTTTATTATTCTTGTATAGTGAATATAACAAATTTTAATAGTAAAAGCACAGCACAGTGTAATAAAGAATAACGAAAGCATGGTAAAGAGTTGGTAAGCATTGCGAAGAATAGCAAGGTATGGTGAAGCAAATTAATAAACATGGCAAACCAGGGTAACCTATGGTAAATGCATAGTGTAACCATAGGAAAAACATGATAAAAATGCTAAAAATACAGTGAACAAATGTTGTGGTAAACATTTATAAGGTATGTGCCCTGGAATTGTTACATTTTATACAGTAGTTAAGGATGTAAACCATGATATAAATACTGATTGACATTCAAAATATGTCCTTTTTAGTATTACCAAAAAAAAGAAAAAGAAAAACATTATCAATCTGTACAACCAGCATAAACGGTTACTATTGCATCGTTTTTTATATTAACTGTATCTTCACAGGATGGTGGGCTGCACTCCTTTCGTGGTGGTCTCCTATTTCTATCTGTGGTATGTTCCTCCGTTCCATTCAGGGAAGTTCATGTGGTACCTGGGGTTCTATTGTCTTTACCAAACCATGATAACAGTAAGTACTTTACTTACATTTTACTTTCACTTGATAACAGATCTACAGAGGCCCCCTGAAATATTGGGGGTGGTGAATTAGTGAGGGGCAATTACACAATGCATGAGGGTCTCCAGCTTCTTGAAGGAGGTTCTTACTACACTGGAGTGGGGGTGATTTCTTATCGTCATGCCCTACAGTATTTTTTGCCTGCAGTAAAAGTAAACACAGCAAACGAGAAATAGGGCAATGAATGGCAAGTGCATGCACAACACCATCCAAACCATCTTCCCCTTCGACAAAGAATCCAGAAAGAACTGTGCGCAGGTGCAGGTTCCAAGGCAAAGACTGGGATGCAGTGTCATACCTTCTCTACTCGGCTGGTCTGAGATATGCAGTGTTATGGCATTACAGAAAAAAGAGTTAGGGGGGTCCACTCAAACCCACCTTGCTCGTCCTGCCACACAATAATATAATAAAAATAATACAATATATTCATAGGGGCGGGGCTCCCCGTCACATCAGTGCTCTGATTAAGTATTATAGAAGATCAGCAGAGGCCTACATCGCTTGCCCTGGAAAGTTAAATAGCACAGCCACAGCGACCACACCCCACATGAGCTGACCAAGCCTGGGATGCACAAGTGCCAAAACAGCATTCCAGGAGGTTGTTCCAAAAACATCTTTGACATTTTTGATATGCTATAGTTTTGATATGCTGAGTCAAAAAATTCACTAAAATTGTAAAAGAGTGAACAAACCTTTGTTATTAAATTCTGTAATTGTATAAAGTATTTGTCAGTCTGTTGGTTTAGAATGTATTATCTTGCTAATACAATTTAAAATGCAATGCAATAAACCACTGAACCATTATCGGTTGTACAGTATCTGTACCAGTGCCTTGTTAAGGATTTAGTGGTGAGGTTTATCTTGTTTTAAAGAAAAGCTAACCAGTAGAAGGTAGAACATGTTTGTGAATACAAAGCCATTCCAGCAAAATATATTTTATGTCTAATTTATTTAAATGATCACATTTAGAAGCTATGTGTGACAGAGAAATGTAATGGTTCCCTAAGGCAAGGATAGTTACAGTGGTATATGAGCCACTTGTAGAATGGTACCACATTAGTATTTTCAATGGTATCACAATTCATGTATAAGTACCACTGTTCTACTGTATCAGGTACAACATCCACTGTCATTGCTGGTAGTACTGTGGTCTCCTAGTGGTACAGCTATGATGTAGTTATAGTTTCCCAATGGTAGTTTCTAAAAAAACACTTTTCTGTAAGGGTGGTGGATGCGCTGCCTATTAGGTGCAAAACAAATAATTATAGGCTTTAGGAAAATGTGTAAAAAAGGGTAATAGTTTGTTTTTATTTCTTTTTAGCCTGCAGTCTGAATATTTATTATACCAGCCAATGTATTGCAGCAGAGCTGGGAAAGAAGTCGTACAGTATGTGAAGCTGTGATCTTAATGCAGAGCAATTTCATGCTGGCTAATATTGCTGGTCAATATTTTTTTAATGGATTTAAATGTAATTCAGGAATACTTCATAATAGTTTTCTGAATACCATTAATGACATTTTTTAATGGATGAAGGGTTGAGAGTATTCCACAACCCATTGCTCTCTGATTAACTTAACTTAACTTTATCTCTAGTTCCACCACATATACCAGGGTTTGATTCTTTATTTATTTAGGGTTTAATTATTTATTTATTATTGACTTTCCCCAAGAGTCTGCCAAGGATCATCCTTTGTGTTCTCTCATTATCTTGTGTAACATGTGTTGCAGAGTGCATACAGGAGCCATGGACTGTGGTGCTGGATAATGATATGTCATACTAAGTTAATTGATAGCTTATCTAGCCAAACCCTCAGGAGCGTGTAAATGTCAGTTATTCATTGTCTGTGGAAGGCCTAATGACCACTTCAGTAATTGCTGTGCAGTTTTATTTAGCATTAAAAAAAAACTCTGATACGTTCTGTAAGTTTTATGTTTCACAATTAGATTTGGTGATTAAGACTTTAGAGATACTGTTTTACTTATTCAAGCTGACAATTTCACCAGGCTGAAAAAGAAGGTGGGAACCAAGAATATTGCTGCCATATGTATTTTTTTTAAAGCACGTATTTCAGATCTACATACAATATAATGATTCAGATGTGTATATACAGTAGTATATTGTATGTACAGTAGTACTGTACATACAAAAAAACAGTACTACAGTAGTCCTGTATATACTGTATAACTGTATATACACATACTCTCTTGTCGTAGCCCCCATCAGTTTTAAAGTTTATTTATTTATATAGTGTCTTTCACACAACGTGCCCCAAAGTGCTTTACAATGCAATAAAATCAACAAGAATAGAGTAAAATTAAACACAGAGTACAGAGAAAATTGTAAGATTGAGAGTAAAACAACAGTTATTAAGGAACGATTCAATAATTAAAAGCAACAAAAATACAGTGAAAGAAAAACATACAATAAAATTAACAAAAAGGAGTAAAATGACAATATTAATAGATTGATACATAAAATCAGGATTCAAAAGCTAATCTAAAAAATGAGTTTTTAACCTTGACTTAAAAACATTAAGTGACTCTGCTTCTCTGATGTCAGATGGCAATCTATTGCAGAGTTTTGGTGCGTTACAACTGAAAGCTCTTTCACCCTTTCTCTTTGTCTTTGGAATAGCAAGTCCAAAAGTCCAGAATTGGCTGACCTTAGAGCACGGATAGGTGCATATGGGGACAGGAGCTCTTTTAAATACTCAGGAGCCAGACCATGGAGCGCCTTATAAGTCAGCAGCAGAATCTTAAACTCAATTCTAAAACGTATTGGAAGCCAATGACGGGCAGCCAGTACTGGAGTTATGTGCTCTCTTTTCTTTTTTGGGTGAATTTAAAATGAGCATGCATTACCTAATGAGATGCTCGTTGTATCCACCATTTTACTCTCCAGCCTGCATGTTTTAATCTCCACTGTTGTGATCTGATCTAGAATTGAACCTTGCATATTAGAATAGTATATTTTATAGATGGTATTGTCCTCTGACATCACTTCATTTCATCTGCTGATTTCCATTAGGGTTTTCACGTGCCTTACTCTGCCCTCACCATGTTCCTCAGTACAGATCAGAAGGAGAGGGACTCAGCTACTGCCTACAGTAAGTTTACCCTTTCCACTCTCGTCTATTGACAATATTTGCTTACAATCTTTACCAAACCACAATAAACTCTATTGTCCTTTGGTTTATTCATCAAACATTTCAGCCAAGAGTTCAGGTGGAGTAGTGGAAGTCAGTCATCTTGGTTTTTGACTGCTTTTATATTAACTCATATATTTTCCTGTTCAAATCAGAGACTGTTGCATTATTGTTGTTTTTTTAATGGTGTCCAACAGGTACCCTTCTTATTATGTTTCAGGTCTATTTGACCCCACAGAGATTTCCACTTACGTGAAGTATTATTGTTACAATTATATTATTTTTCATTCTGACACATTTTATGACTTTTCCTACCTGGGGTCATGAACACACATGACTACACATAAAGTCATATGTAGCCAACTTCTCAACATAACAGGAGCTGTGCTCTCCTAGTCTTTTGAAAAATATTTTTTCATAATGCCACATTTGAGTTGAGTTTGCCAAAATAAATGGGATTTACAATTAACAGAGGCACTTTTTTGAAAATTGAGCTTATCTCTAATATTATCAGGAACCCATTTGAGGTTTGGGAAAACTAAAAAGACTATTTGTAAAAACATAAGAGATAGAGAGGGGGGGAGAGAGAACTGAAATTTATAGATTACAGTCATCCCTTAAATAGGCCAAAAGGAAGATATGGATTGAAAATATATACTAGTAAAAAACTTAGTAAAATTTGCACTGTAATTCTCCCATGCTTTTCATATTTGTATACCATGCATTTACCATAGTGTACTGTGGTTTGTCATGGAATTTTATTATTATTATTTTTTAAATATGCCATATCTATGCTTCACTATGCTTTATTACACATTGCTATGTTTTTACTATGGTAAACTTTTATAAGGATCGGTCCTTGCCGTGTCATTTTGCTTTTCCATATAGGAATGACCATGGAGGTGTTTGGCACTCTGATTGGAGCTGCGATCCAGGGGCAGATAGTAGCCAGCGCTCATGCCTCAAAACACTGTCGCCTCTACAACGTGTCTACAGAAGCACCTGGAAACGTCAGTGAAGAATCACACAACGTGTACAGCCCCATCAGCCCTGCCTTAACTCAAGAATTCCTCTCCCATGCAGTAAGTACTATACCTTGATTACAGATGTGCCAAGCTCCCCACATTTAATCTGGGTAGTTTAGAGTCAATCCCATGACTTCCTGGCTCCACTTTCACTGGAACCACTAAACCAAAAGATCAAACAGAAGTGCAGAGAGTTCCACCCAGAAACAACCATAAGTACTGCATGTACACCAAATCCATTTACTGGGCATGGGTTACATAACAGCCAATTTAACATTAATACCAATGATTGCATTAGACTGCTGTTAGACAGTTGATTCTAAAACCCAGTCAGGTTAAAGAGTAGCCACTGTAGGATAAACATCCTGTTAAATGTTAAGATGGGGTATTGTATTGGCTTGAACAGGAATACATGCATCTACAGACCCTTTACAGGCAGTACTAGAAGTTAATACTGAGGCCATATGATTTATCCAAGATGAATAACGAAAATACAGTAAATTCATAGTTAGTAGTTTTTAAAGCAGTACACTGCAATATGTATGAGGGAATCTACAAATCTTGCCCAATCTGTACATCGCCCCACCACTGCATATTTCTTACTGATCAGGAACTGAATTTAAGCAACAGATTTTACCAAGCTGCTGAAGCCTGGGGGCAAGAGTCTGGCCTTGGAATTCTCAGGCTGGATTTATGGGGCTCCTGATCAGTGCTGAAGCAGAATGAGGTTAAGTAACCCAATGCAGAAATGAAAAAGCCAATGCATGCTCCCTGAGGGCCCCCAGCCAAGATCAGCATGTCCAGGATTCAAACCAGCAAGCTCCTGACAATATGATTCATCCAGCACTTCCACCCAGTAGTGTCTTAGCAGGATTAGCAACCGTATCTTGTTCTTTTATGGAAAAGGTTTCAAATGAAGGAAAGCTGCTTTGTTACGGTAACATGTTTACCTGTGTCACTCACAAATATTTACAAAATTCTCAGCTTCTTGGTTGTTTCGTCTGTTAACATATTTAGCTAGTTTCAACGTATTTTCAAGGGTTTGTGGCTGAAAGAAAACCCAGGTTTGCATCAGTAGCTCGAAATAAAAATAAAAATACCCTTGTCATAACAGCATTGTTGTTGTGAACAGAAACAGAGCCAAAGCATGGTGGATGAAAATGAAATAACAAACATGCTGCCATGTTTATTTCTGTTGCTCTGTTGAGGGGCTCACTTTACTTGTGGCTTCTTTTTTTACATTATACGCTAGGAAAGCACTGACATCACTTCCTTCTTTAAAGACCCGTTGCCAAGGGTGATGGTTCTAAACATAAATTTTCTTGTTCTGTATCTCTGGGAAATGTAAAATAAGGATGAGATTCAATCAGATTTTGTGATTAAAATTTGGGGTGAAGCACTGTATCTCGTGCTATTTTTAAATATGTTTCATAAAAATCAACCTTGGAAATCATCCTGTCAAAAATCACGTTGAAAATCAATGGCATGTGGTGGCTGACAGCGAATGTGTAGAACCCTCTTCACGACCCTGTGGTGACATGATACTTCCCCAGTATGTTAAACGGAAACAGAGGTTCGTCCGTTCATCAAAATAGTGGGAGCAGTACTTGCTTCTGTACTCTCTAAAAACAGTATCAACACGTAAAAAAGAGAATAAACAACATAATATCAGGAACTAACATTTTCATTTTTGTGGTACAAGATGTTTAAAGTTAATGAAAAAAACACCATCTGTTATATTTACTAACTGTGTCTTTTCCAAAGGCGGTAAACCCAACTTGGAACATTCAATAGAGCGACTAACCATTGGTGAAAATGCAGTAGAAGCTACTTTGTGCAAGCATCTTGAGTGCCACATTCCTTGGAGGCCCCTTAAAGACAGGGCAAAGTTGATGCTGGCTTGCAGGGAGCTCAACCAATGGTTAGAAAATCACAGGCTTACATTTCAGGCGTGGTTGGAAAAATGCAAAGATTTTCACAAACTGCTTTACTGTGGTTTATGAAAAAAATGAGGGTAAACACATTTTTATTTTTGTCAGTCCAAGGTTAATATTTTTAACTGGTCTGCATAATTCACTTCCTTGAAATTTGCTGAGGACTTGAAAATAATGGTTACAGTCTTGGGGAGTTCTTGAATATTTACAATAATAACAACTTTTTCAATGTCAAATATTAAAAAAAGCAAATCTGATTGTAATATATTGTTCATCTTATAAAAAAAAAGCATCTAAGGTTTGAAATTATGTATTTAAAAAAAACAATTAAGAACCTACAGCTGCAGTGGCCCACATGTCTGCGTGGGAAATAATGATTGAAACAGAAACAGCAATAGATATACATATAATATGAAATCGATTCATTCCCATCTGCACACAGCCCCATGCATTACTGACATCTGCTTGCTTCAGGATTATGAGGTAGCTTATACTCTGCTACATTTGTACACCTGGGTACTTCACTAGTCTTTTATAGACAGGTCATATTTTGTATTGGACACACAAAAGCCCTTTTTTTTTCTTTTCAGAAAGAAGTATACATGGTTGCTGCTGGTGTGATAGGAGTGGTGTTCCTACTGTGCACAGTAATTCTGTTCTTGGGAGTAAAGGAAAAAGATGGTGAGCAGTCTTTCTGTGTTGAACATACATACTGTAATTAATAGCTGTGCCTTCTAATCAAGCAGTATTTTGTGGCTAGTTCCCCAGTCTCTGCTAAGTTTTTTTCCGTCAAGATTTTACTGGGTATTTAACAGTTAGTAATAGACATGGCCAAAAGAGGTGAGAAACCAACCCAAGTGTTTGAGGTTCACTGTTGTTTAATTTGGGACCCCTGAAGTTCTACTCTGACAACTTTCTGGTACATTTTTCAAGCACTCAAATGCACCATACCCAAAACAAGAGTGTTATGCTTTCACCAGACCTTCTGACTCTGTGTACTACAACTCAGCATTCCTGTCAGGGGAACTAATACATAGCCTGTAGCTATATATCAACTCAACTATTTGAACATTTGAGATGCTTCATATTTTCATTGTTGTAAAAATTCACTTTGACCTGTGACCACCATATTGTGGTCATGTGACTTCTTGGTTTCCACATAAAGGCCTAACACTTTGAGACACTGGCTTTAAACTTAAGGCACAATTGAAGTCAATGATTCTCTATGACTATTGTGTAATTCAAACTATTATGAATCAGTGTGGCAGCAGTGTGGAGTAGTGATTAGGGCTTTGGACTCTTGACCGGAGGGTTGTGGGTTCAATCCCAGGTGGGGGACACTGCTGCTGTACCCTTGAGCAAGGTACTTTATTTAGATTGCTCCAATAAAAAACCCAACTGTATAAATGGGTAATTGTATGTAAAAATAATGTGATATCTTGTAACAATTGTAAGTTGCCCTGGATAAGGGTGTCTGCTAAGAAATAAATAATAATAATCAATATAACCATTCCAGCATATTGTTTATCTGTGTGACTGTACATCATATTTACAGACCGATATTAAATCTATACTGCATTCAGAAATCCCACTTTGACCTGTAGTACACACAGTCATTTCAAGAGTGTCCTACAGTTTGAACATACATTTTCAAAATGTAAAAATATGAACACTTACTGCTTGACTAACTTCTCTTTATCATATTCATTACCTGTGAACAAGTATTACTTTTATGGGAGTAGTGTACAGATATGGCCAAACGTTTTGCATTACCTAGAATTTCAGGATTGAGACATCTTTTATAAAAAAAAAAAAAAAAAAATATGAACATAATTTAGATCTTTTATTTAACATCATGTAATCAAAGAAACAAAATGATATTGCAGAAGTCTACTGGAAGCCATAATAATAGTATAGTATCTCATGTTAGATTTCAAAATGTCACAGTTTTTCGTTAAGTATATGGAAAACTACAAAGCAGTATGTAATTCAATATGTTAACTTAACATTATTCAGCAGGTTTCATTCGACTTTATGAAGCAAAATGAGTTAATTCTATAGGCTGATGCAAAACTTTTGGCCATAGCTGTATACTAATATTGGTCCACTGGAAATGCAGTACCCTCCTACAAGCATTGCCCTATTAAACTTGGACCTATTAAACTATGGACCTTTATGATACATTAATTCTTTAATTGAAGTCTTCTTAATTTCCTGATGAATCAGACAAAATCTTATTACTGAACATTTTATGCTGAATGGTAATCTTCCTCCTGTGGCAGATGGGATGTCTATTGCTGTTGCTGTAAGATGATTTATTTTTGAATTTTCAAATATAATTTGTTGCATTGAAAGAAAGCACAGGAAGGAGACTTGGACATCTCTGACAAGAAAATTGAAATACTGTTATTAAATATTGATTATATTTCTTCTGCTTTGTCTAGATCCCTATGCATTGAAGACAGACAAGCCAATTCAATTTCTCAAAGGATTTAAACTGGTGATGCAGCATGGACCTTACATTAAACTGACTGCAGCATTTCTCTTCATATCAGTTGCTATACAGGTAACACTGGTGTATTACCAAGAAGAAATTCTAGCAGAACACACCGTTATTACAGTGGTCTATATACAGTAGGAAACACACACAGTCACACTAAGATGGTTACTTAACTCAAGAGCCCCACTGTGACAGTCTGGCTCGCAGTGGTGTGGTGGATGACGTCACGGACCAGGAAGTAACTGACTCCAAAACAGTGGATGGGCGGGTGAAACCGAGTGCAAAAGCACTCGGCGTATTTAATAATAAACAAACAACAGATTTAAACAAAATACAAACAAAAGGGCACGAGGGCCAAACGAATAAATAAACAAACAAGTAAGTGCCGTGCTGGATTATCCAGCACGTATTAGCAATTGTTTTTTAAATATTATCCTTCTCTCCGCTCCCCGTACTCTCTACTCCAACACCCCAACATCAAGTGCAGAGAGCTGCAGGTTTATATACTCTGGCCGAGGGATTAACTAGTTGGTAATTATCTTATTATCCCCCGGCCAGAGTCTGCACGCGTTTGGTAAGGATGCATGACTGTCAGCTATTTAAGTAATCAGTAGCTGATCAGCCATGCATCCTCACGGGGTTTTTAAATAATAATAAAAGACGCGGCGCTTTTACCCGCGCCGCAAACAAAAATACAAATAATAATAAATAGGGGCGGGACACTCCGCCACACATGCCCCCCCTTGTGCGCAGCACACATGGCCCCAACGGCCACCTCCCCCCTCAGTCTTAAAGTCCCGGAAGAGGGGGAAGCAAGTTACTTCTGGGGGGTGGCCATGGTGGAATCTCTGGCACCCCCCCATTCTTCGTGGCCGGCAGTTCCCTCTTCCGGGGCTCCCGCCACACTCTATCCTGCCGCGAAAGTGCGGCTGGGGGAGCTGGTCTCCTGACCTCTCCCCCCTTCTTCATGGCCAGCAGTTCCCCTCCGTGGGGCTCCGACCACATGATCTCCAGCCGCGAAAGTGCGGCTGGGGGAGCTGGTCTCCTGACCTCCCCCCCTTTCTTCATTTCTGGCAGCTCCCTTTCATGGAGCTCCGGCCATCGTGTAGCGACCCCAGGCGAAGCAGGATCCCTGGCGACCCCAGGCAAAGCCGGACCCTCGACGACCCCAGGCGAAGCAGGATCCCTGGCGACCCCAGGCGACGGCAGCAGCAGCGGACCCTCGGAAGGCGACGGCAGCAGCAGCGGACCCTCGGAAGGCGACGGCAGCAGCAGCGGACCCTCGGAAGGCGAACTCGGGAGGGGAGCCCCTGGCCATGGAGGCGGCAGCGGGAGCTCCACTTCTCCCTCGTACCCTGTGTCCTGTGGAGAACAAAAGGCAGCCCCAGGCGATGCAGAACAGCAATCCCCAGGCAATGGCGATGGTGGGAGGGGAAAGCAGTCCTCCCACAGCGGCTGAGACGGAACCAGCAGGTATTTACCCTCTGCTGGTGGAGCTGGGAGTGGCAAGCAGTCCTCCCATGGCGGCTGAGGCGGAACCAGCAGGTATTCATCCTCTGCTGGTGGAGGTGGGAGGGGCAAGCAGTCCTCCCACGACGGTTGAGGCAGAACCAGCAGGCATTCACCCTCTGCTGGTGGAGGTGGGAGGGGCAAGCAGTCCTCCCACGACGGTGGAGGCGGAACCAGCAGGCATTCACCCTCTGCTGGTGGAGGTGGGAGGGGCAAGCAGTCCTCCCACGACGGTGGATGTGGAACCAGCAGGCATTCACCCTCTGCTGGTGGAGGTGGCGGAGGCAGAGGCAGCTCTTGCTGCTCTGCTCCTGGTGATGGTGGAGACAGAAGCAGCTCCTGCTGCTCTGCTCCTGGTGGTGGTGGAGGCAGAGGCGATGGGGCGGATGCTGGCCACTCAGAGGGAGGCTGTGGCGGTGCTGGCTCCCTCTGCTGTGGCGGCTGGGCTGGTGTGTGCCGTGCTCCCTTCAGCAGCATAAATAGAGGCTGCTGGGGAACACCAGCATCCTGCCCTTCTCCCCCCCAGAAAAATTCAGGGGGTTGAGCCTGTAACTCCTCCCCTTCTGGCTCTTGGGACTGCAGCTTGGGTCCTAAGGCTGTGGAAGCGCAGACTTCCACCTCTTGGGCTATGGACGCACCGACTCCCCCCTCTTTGGGCTGTGGACGCACCGACTCCTCCCTCTTGGGCTGTGGACGCACCGACTCCTCCCTCTTGGGCGTAGGACGCACCGACTCCCCCCTCTTGGGCGTAGGACGTTCGGGCTCCTCCCACTCGGGCGTAGGACGTTCGGGCTCCTCCCACTCGGGCGTAGGACGTTCGGGCTCCTCCCACTCGGGCGTAGGACGTTCGGGCTCCTCCCACTCGGGCGTAGGACGTTCGGGCTCCTCCCACTCGGGCGTAGGACGTTCGGGCTCCTCCCACTCGGGCGTAGGACGTTCGGGCTCCTCCC
This sequence comes from Acipenser ruthenus, assembly GCF_902713425.1. Lineage (NCBI taxonomy): Eukaryota > Metazoa > Chordata > Actinopteri > Acipenseriformes > Acipenseridae > Acipenser > Acipenser ruthenus. Next base: position 18,968,505 of record NC_081193.1, read on the forward strand.
ACTCGGGCGTAGGACGTTCGGGCTCCTCCCCAGGCTGTGGAGGCGAAACCAGCAGGCATTCTCCCTCTGCTGGTGGAGACGGTAGCGATGGCTCCTCTCCCTCTGATGCTGGAGACGGTAGCGATGGCTCCTCTCCCTCTGATGCTGGAGACGGCAGCGATGGCTCCTCTCCCTCTGATGCTGGAGATGGCAGCGATGGCTCCTCTCCCTCTGGCGCTGGAGACGGCAGCGATGGCTCCTCTCCCTCTGGCGCTGGAGACGGCAGCGATGGCTCCTCTCCCTCTGGCGCTGGAGACGGCAGCGATGGCTCCTCTCCCTCTGGCGCTGGAGACGGCAGCGATGGCTCCTCTCCCTCTGGCGCTGGAGACGGCAGCGATGGCTCCTCTCCCTCTGATGCTGGAGACGGCAGCGATGGCTCCTCTCCCTCTGGCGCTGGAGACGGCAGCGATGGCTCCTCTCCCTCTGGCGCTGGAGACGGCAGCGATGGCTCCTCTCCCTCTGGCGCTGGAGACGGCAGCAGCAGGGTCTCTCCCATATCCGCAGCCAGGTAGTTGAACACCATGGCTGCGATGTCTGGGAGGGAAGCTGGGTGGTGTTGCTGTTCCCAGGCCTCCCAGCGCTCCCCATCTCTTGCCCACAGGAGGTTGATCACTGCAGGGAGGGCTTCCTCATAATCCCTCCCCGGCTCCACCAGCCAGTCCCAGACTCCCTCAGAGGAGAGTGCATTCGTCCTCTTTGGAGGATGCAGGTCCTCCCTCACTGGACGCTCTGGCTCCTCTTTCTCCTGCCATGGAGGGGGTTGGTCGGGTGCTATGTGACCCACCTCCCCAACAGCGAAGCACCACTCCTCACCTTTCAAGCAGGTGGGGCAGACGTCCAGCATGGTTGAGCTACAGTGGGACCTGCGACCGGCCCCACGCTGCTGTAGCTGCTGCTTCCTCCGTCCGCTTCTTCCCATATTTTTTTTTTTTTTCCCCAAAAACACACAAAAACACTTTGGAAAAAAAAAACGAACAAAAAAACGAGCTTTTCTTTCCTGGTCCGGCTATTGGAGGCGTTTGTTTTATCCCACTTCTGACACCATATGTGACAGTCTGGCTCGCAGTGGTGTGGTGGATGACGTCACGGACCAGGAAGTAACTGACTCCAAAACAGTGGATGGGCGGGTGAAACCGAGTGCAAAAGCACTCGGCGTATTTAATAATAAACAAACAACAGATTTAAACAAAATACAAACAAAAGGGCACGAGGGCCAAACGAATAAATAAACAAACAAGTAAGTGCCGTGTTGGATTATCCAGCACGTATTAGCAATTGTTTTTTAAATATTATCCTTCTCTCCGCTCCCCGTACTCTCTACTCCAACACCCCAACATCAAGTGCAGAGAGCTGCAGGTTTATATACTCTGGCCGAGGGATTAACTAGTTGGTAATTATCTTATTATCCCCCGGCCAGAGTCTGCACGCGTTTGGTAAGGATGCATGACTGTCAGCTATTTAAGTAATCAGTAGCTGATCAGCCATGCATCCTCACGGGGTTTTTAAATAATAATAAAAGACGCGGCGCTTTTACCCGCGCCGCAAACAAAAATACAAATAATAATAAATAGGGGCGGGACACTCCGCCACACCCACGAATGAAAAAAAATTAATAAATCTGTGCCAGCATGGCTGTGCTAGACCTCTCATCGCTACAATAAATACAGTGCTCTCAGGTTTTCAGTATAATGCCTGAACAGTGGTGGGGCTTTCTTCTGAAGCACTTGAGGAAACTGGGATTATCTCATACCCACAGAACTGTTAGGCCTTATTTTTCCACTGAGCACCCGGACATCTGTGGGTTAAAAACTTTCAATTAGGAGTGTTCTCCCTTTTATTTTCTTTATTTTATAAAATGTGTTTCTTTTTATGACTGGAACAGTACTGTCACCACACAGTAATGAGACAATTTAGCCACATAAGTGTCACACCCTCTTTATTTTTAAATGACCACAATGGTTTCTAGGTTAATCGGCCTGTGTTTACAATGAGGTACAGTGAACACATGAAACCAATTGTATGATTTTGATGCTCTCTCCACGAAGTGCATGAGCCAGCTGATAATTATGTGGGGCCAAACAGGCCATAATTCATATATTTAGTGTATGCAGTGTATTGGTTCTAAAAACTATAACGGTTCTTCTGTATATGTGATTGGCTTATGTGTCAAATGCATTGATTCACGTATACATAGTTGGTTAGTGTTGAAAATGTGCTGGTTGATTTGTACAATATATTGGTTTGCATACATAAAATAATGGTTTGTGTGAATATATTGGTTTGTGTGCGTACTATATATGTTTGTGTGCATACTATATCAGTTTGTGTGCATACAATATTGATTGCCTCACTTTGTTGATTTATATGCTTAGCACATTGGATTCTGTGTGCACAATACTGGTTTGCAGCGTTGGTTTGTATCAGATAATGATTCTTGTACTGTATTTATCCTGATTATAAATGTACATTAAATAAAATAGAGATATTAACAAATTTGTTTTCTGCTCCCCCCCCCCTCAAAAAATGTATATCATCCGACAGCAATTGTTACACAACCGTATACACATACAAACCAACGCTATGGCTGCAAACCAGTATTGTGCACACGGAATCCAATGCGCTAAGCTTACAAATCAACAAAGTAAGTGAAGCAATCAATATTGTATGCACACAAACCAATACAGTATGCATGCATACCATTATAGTGTGCACGCAGTCCGTTAGTATACATGCTAACCAATATATTATGCACAAACCAATGTATTAAACATACAAACCAATACAGTGTACAAACAAACCAACCAGGACATTTTCAACACTCACCAAATATATGTATACCCGAGCCAATGCATTTGACACATAAACCAGTCATATATACAGACAAACCAATGTACTACATGTGTTACATGTATGAATTATGGCCTGTTTGGCTCCTCATAAATAATATTTCTTCTCTAAGCATTGTAAGCTGTCAAATGGCTTTTTTTTTTACTTGGCTCACAGTGCACAGCAACAGATTCTGCTGTCTAGAATTCTAATCCTTCAAACTTCATTCTCTTGTGTATAATCTATAACTATAGTTCTGTAAGACAGTAACTGAGCAGATACAACATAGTTCAATATTTTATCACAATCTGCATCTAAAAAGGTAATGTACTCTCAGTGAATATACAGAAATCAGTAGCCTAGTATCTCTGGTCATTTATATCGCAGGCTTTCGTTTCAGTAACGTAATGCACAGTCACTAGCAATTAAGAGGATTCTCATTAATATTTTGGAAAGAAACGGACATGAGTGATTTCAAATCACTGACTTGACACAACATAGGATAACTGCAGAACAGTTAAATACAGTACATCGTGTGTAGGTAGTATAAAATGTTTTTATCTTATTCGTGTATGTGGGACAGGTGAAATGGGGGGGGGGGTTATGGTTGGGGAATAAAATAAGAGTTGGCTCTGACGCCTCACCTCTCTCAAAGTTCACCAGCCACCACTAATTATTATTAGTAGTAATACTAGTAATTATTCTCAATTATTACTATCCAAATAACCAGCAGTTACATTTTTGCTGGACTCGGACTCGACTCGGACGGTCTTGACTCGGACGGTCTTGACTCGGACTAGGACTTCCAGGACTCTCTCTCAGACTCGGACTCGGACTAGGACTTCCAGGACTCGGTCTTGGACTCGGACTCGGTCTTGACTCAGACTAGGACTTCTCGGACTCAGTCTCAGACTCGGACTCGGACTCGGACTTCCAGGACTCGGCCTCAGACTCGGACTAGGACTTCTCAGACTCGGTCTTGGACTCGGACTCGGTCTTGACTCAGACTAGGACTTCCAGGACTCGGTCTTGGACTCGGACTCAGTCTTGGACTCGGACTCGGACTCGGTCTTGACTCAGACTAGGACTTCCAGGACTTGGTCTTGGACTCAGACTCGGACTCGGTCTTGACTCAGACTAGGACTTCCAGGACTCGGTCTCGGACTCGGACTAGGACTTCCAGGACTCTGTCTCAGACTCGGACTCGGACTAGGACTTCCAGGACTCGGTCTTGACTTGGACTAGGACTTCCAGGACTCTGTCTCGGACTCGGGCTTGGACTCGGACTCGGACTCAGTCTTGGACTTGGACTCGGACTCGGTCTTGACTCAGACAAGGACTTCCAGGACTCGGTCTTGACTCGGACTAGGACTTCCAGGACTCGGTCTTGGACTCGGACTCTGTCTTGACTCAGACTAGGACTTCCAGGACTCGGTCTTGACTCAGACTAGGACTTCCAGGACTCGGTCTTGACTCGGACTAGGACTTCCAGGACTCGGTCTCGGACTCGGACTCGGTCTTGGACTCGGACTCGGTCTTGACTCAGACAAGGACTTCCAGGACTCGGTCTTGACTAGGACTTCCAGGACTCGGTCTTGGACTCGGACTGTCTTGACTCAGACTAGGACTTCCAGGACTCGGTCTTGACTTGGACTAGGACTTCCAGGACTTGGTCTTGGATTCGAACTCGGACAGTCTTGACTCGGACTCGGATACGGTGGACTCGACTCCAACACTGTAAACTGTAATCTTGTAACACATACTATTTAAAAAAGATGTTCCATTATCCCCCCCCCCCCCCCCCCCCCCATCTCTAGTGATTACAGTACAGGAGGCTAAAGATGTAGGAGGCTATAATGTATAATGTGTATAATGTGAAATAATGTGATATCTTGTAACAATTGTAAGTCGCCCTAGATAAGGGCGTCTGCTAAGAAATAAATAATAATAATAATAATAATAATAATAATAATAATAATAATAATAATAATAATAATAAAGAATTAAATTACTACTTACACATATTTACAAGCTAATAATTAAATACTGACATCATATTATTACTTTCATATATGTTTTATTAAAGGCCGTTGGTTTTTGGGTATAATTACTTTTACTTGTAAAAATACATCTGTGCTATGAAATCAAAAGGGGTACCTCCGCCCAAGCCTTTTACACAGGATGCATGATCCGTTCTTCTTGTTTCTCTTGACAGCTGGTGCAGAGCAACTTTGTCCTGTTTTGTACCTACGCTGTGGACCTCCGAGATCACTTTCAGAACATTGTGTTGACACTCCTGGTAAATACATTCCTGTTCAAAATGAAATAATAAAAACAGTAATCTAGTCATAACAGTTCATTTTAATCACATAATCTTGTCTAATAATAAAATCAGTTAGAGTGAGTAGCATTTCAAAGGGAGAAAGAAATACAGCAGAACGAGGGTAAATAAAAAAAAGAAACAAACCATGTCCAATACTGTAGTTCAGTGCAATGTCAAATGATGATGTTTTTTTTTCAATCCAGATGTCTGCTGTTATGAGTATTCCACTATGGCAGTGGTTTCTGCAGAGGTTTGGCAAGAAGACAACGGCATACTGTGGCATTTCAGTAAGCTTTTCTTTCTTTGTTGTTTTCATTCTCAAGCACACTCCACCCTTATTTACAAGGCTTTCCGTTCTGTTGGTACCTCTGATACAAAACGTAGAATCAGCAGACTATGCAGCAGACTTTTATTACAATGTGCGGCTGGGGATAATAGTGGAATGCTGGGTTTGTGGTATTGACGTTATAAATAAGGGTCTCTTTCGTCACAGTATGTACCGTGAGGGCTCTAAAGGTGATTTGAAACAGTGTCGTGTATCACGTCAATCTGCAAAGAGGCTGTGACAACAACAGTGAATGTGTACCATACTTCTTAATCAAACTGGTTAATTCTACTGTATTATTACATTATATAAATCCAGCTGTATGGCATTTATATTTTTTGTGAAACCTAAAAAAGCCAATTAAGCAATTGTTATTTTGATTTCATCTTATGCTGATAACGAATTTGTGTTTTCAGATTACCAATAGGTTAGAGGATAGGTAGTAGCACTGAGGAAGCTGGCTAGTTTATCACAGTGTTTACACAACATATGGTGGATAGCATGTGCATATTTTACAAAATCAGGAAAGCCTGGGCCCAAACCATGTCACGCTGTACTGCACATAAGAAGTGTACAGTGTGATGCGTAAGTTCAGTACAGAATGTAAAACACAGGTAAGATAGCAGGCCACAAAGGTATACAAACTCGTAACTTCACTATCCTATGGTCTGGTACTATCATTTGAAATGATGGTTTCCCATAATGCTAGTAAATCCTTATATATTGTGTTTTTCTTTTGTTTTGTTTTTTCTCGGCAGTGGATAATACCATTTACAATTATGCTGGTTTGCTTCCCGAATCTTATTGTGGCCTACGTGGTGGCTGTCTCGTCTGGACTTAGTGTTGCTGCCTCTCTGTTGTTGCCATGGTAAGAACACCAAGAGAACCTTGAATGTCTTTTTGTCTCTTTTGGGGTAGGGTAGCTGGAACGGTACTTCCATCCTGTGATGCTGTGATCCAGTCGGCACCTTTGTAATTGTCATATTGGCTAAATCCAGGGAGAGAGAATTGTGGCAGGATCTATCATTGTAACTGAAACTTTGCTGAGCCAAGACGATTGGGCAGCAGTGTGGAGTAGTGGTTAGGGCTCTGGACTCCTGACTAGAGGGTCATGGGTTCAATCTTAGGTGGGGGACACTGCTGCTCTACCCTTGAGCAAGGTACCTAGATTGCTCCAGTAAAAAACCGAACTGTATAAATGGGTAATTGTATGTAAAAATAATGTGTAAAAAAATTATGTAATTGTATGTAAAAATAATGTGATATCTTGTAACAATTGTAAGTTGCCCTGGATAAGGGTGTCTGCTAAGAAATAAATAATAATAATTATGGGCCCTGTTCACAAAGCATTAAGGACTGTTTTTTTAAAATCTTGTTTTCAGTTCATGAAACCCTTTTCAGCTGTTTTAGAGAGGGTTTTTAGTTTATTCTCATTTTTAGACACAGTGTTTTTAACCTAAGAGATCTAAGTCTTCCAAAAAAAAGTCAAAAAAATAAAAATCCTTTAAACAGTTTTGTGAATAGGAACCTATACCTCCTAAAAAAAAAAATTCAATTTTTATTTTTAGGTCAATGTTGCCGGATGTAGTTGATGACTTCAGATTAATAAATCCACACTCAAAGGGACATGAAGCTATCTTCTATTCGTTCTATGCATTCTTCACAAAATTTGCTGCTGGTATTTCATTGGGAGTTTCTACACTGTGTCTCGAGTAAGTGCCTGTAAATAATATTGTTTTGGTGGTGGTTGGCAGGGGTTGATTTCCTATCCCTAAATACATGTGAGAATGTGGCTGGAGCTAAATGGAATAATCGATGATAATTAGGCTCCAGCCATATAGTATTTAAGGAGAGAAAATGCTTTGTTTGAAGGAGTTGTTTTTGGTGAGTGTTTGTTGCTGTGGTTATTTTCAAAGCTTTGTAGTGAAGGCTAATGCCCAGCTGATGGTTTTTGGCCCTTGAGCCAGTTATTTGTTCCTGTTTATTGTGTGTGAGACCTGTTTTTCTTTAACCTTTTATTTTCGCTCTGTGAGCAGTAGTGTTTGATTTGTTCGACCTTTTTATTTTGTGTTTATTAAAAATGTGCAGCAGCACTTAAACTGCAGTTTTCTTGCCTCTGAGTCTCTCCCTGCTGATACTGGCCCACAACGCTGTCCTGTCACAGTGCCATTTTTTTTTTTTTTTTTTTTTTCCATAAATTTAACCATAAGCGATGTCTGAGGATAACTTGAAATAAGTTCTGCAAATATAAAGCCCCCTTGTGTTCATTGGAGGCCTCACATCCAAGTACTGGTCCAGTGATGTGGAAACACATCATGCTTACATTTGAGATGTGCTTGTTCATGTTTATTTCTGTTAACTGTGTATCCTTTTGTTTCAGGTTTGCTGGCTATGACACAGGAGCTTGTAAACAGCCACCTGGCGTGGCTTACGTCCTGAATCTTCTGCTTGGAGCAGTTCCTGTAGTGTTTATAGTCACTGGGTTAATTTTTCTTCTGCTGTACCCGATCACTGAGGAGGTCAGGCTAAAGAACAAGCATTCACTCAGGGAGCTCAGGTAAGCTTTGACAGGTAGACAATGCTGCACATCCTAATTGATATTATTAAACATCTAGCAACTAACATTTTTTTATATTGCCAAAAGTAATTGATTTTAGTGTTAAGGGGTATAGGTAGGAACGTGCCTTATTATATTTAAAGGTTCACTAAATTTAGTCTGTTAATTTGTTACTTTTTGGTTGTCCAGGCTTCGGAGCGGAGGAACAATTTATTTAACAGAGAATATTTAACAAGGGGCTGATTCCTCAAATATATTTGATCTCGTTTGCAAAGTACACTTACAAAACGTAATCGTATGACATGGTATAAATCTAGGCTAAATTCTCATTTGTTTACTCCAACTTGTTGTTTGTGCATTTTTTGTCTTAAGTAAAATTGTGCTAATGATTTTGGATTAAATAGCTTTGAGAATCTGGTCTATTGTATCAATTAAACTTAACATTGGACAATATAACACAGAAGACCAAAAACATTAATCAAATTGTAGTTGCGTCCAGTGGGCCATAATTAGTGGGTTATAAACTCTGGATCTGATGTACTGAGATGATCCATGTGGTTTATTTATTGATCTGAAATATTGCACACTTTTATTTTTTTAATACTGAAACATTTCTTTTTAATACAGAAAGCATTGCGACAATTCAGGAAGTCAAGCAAATGAAGTGAGAAGTATTGCATAACAACCTTTGATAACAAACGGAAGATATTGGAAACCTCACATTCCAGGCTACCTGGGATATGCTTCATTATTAGTGTATAATACACTGCAAACAAATTAAACTGATATTACAGTATCATTAAAGATTTTAGTGCTGTATTTAAACAAATTGTTTAACAGTTAAATATATCTATATATTTTAATGAATTTGTGTATTTTACAATTATTTAGGTAAGTTTATTTCAGGGAATGATTACACATTGTATTGATTTGGAATAAATTAAGCTTTTTTATTTATTTAAATAAACAAGTACAACCCAATAAATTTGAAGAGGTTTTTAGTGAGCATTTTATCTGGAAAGACTTTTACATATTTACTTTTGGTTTCATACTATGAGTATTAACAGGGTATTACATGGATCAGGAATGTTCTGTGACAAATTGTATTAATCTTCTGAAGATCTGATTTATTGAAAGAGATGTTTCCTTTATCATAAGATTAAACTTGCATTTTTTTCAAAAGCATATTGGTTCTCGGGTGTGTGTGTGTGTAGATATATATAATTTTTTCTAAATATATTTATACCTGTTGACCTGCAGTGTCGCACTGCAAACAACGTGCTGAACCTTTAGTTGGTGGTTCATCTTATACTTTTGACTATTTGAAAGAATATAAAGTCTTTACAAGAAGTGTTTTTCTAAATGTACTTGACTGAGATGTTTATTTACTTTCTTTAATAACATTTGCATCAGGTAATATTTCTCTTTACTGCACATTATTATACAGGACACTAACACTGAATAAATTATTTCTACCTTTGAAATAATTAAGGCTTTACTATACTTTGTGCCCTTTTGAATTTACTAAGCAATATTTACACAGATGAACCTGTTTTATCACCTTGCTTAATATCATGCCCTGTTTATTATCACCATTTTTCAAAAACCACCATAGGTTCTTTGAGAAATTACCTATCATCTCGCAAACCTGCTTATTGTCACATTTTGTGCAGCCTGTCAAATGCTGCGTGGGCGGTCTTAACGGGATACAGTTCAGTTACAAAACACCAGCGTCATCAAATTTCTTTAACAAACACCAAGTGCAACGCCTATTTGATAGCTCTCATCAGTAGACAATCCATGCCTTTTTTAGAGAATGACAAAACATATTTGTCCTGTAGTAAACTATATGCACTTCTTTTAAATGTAAAGAGCGACTAAATGTACAATATTAAAACACTGTTTAATTCACCGTTTTTTTTTTTTTCTCGCACATGTAATATGCTGTCATAATATCAGGACTCGCTTTATTTCACAAATTATGCCTGCACGGCAATCATGATACAAAGTGGGTTCATCTGTGTGTGTATATATACTGTGTCTAGTGTGAAATTTACACTAAAAACATGGTTGTTTTGGGGTTCACACTGTTTCTCTCGCATCAGCTGACAACCAGAAGACATGGTTGTCTATAGAAGAAAAGGTTTTCAATTTGATCAATGCAAGAAACTTACCCAGTGGCAGATGTCCTTAATACATCTACATCTTCTAGGTTACTGTATTGTGTTGTCTTGTTACAGTAATTCCTTCCAAGAGGTGTAGAAGGGCAATTAAATCACACGCTGAACCTTTATAGACACAAACACGTGTATTTTTTTCAAATACACCCCCTAACTGGAGATCTATTTGAAGATCTAATCGGAGTGAAATCAAAAGCTTAATATGGATTCATTTAAGCAGAACTACCACATGCTAAATTCAAACGTATTATTCATTTACAAGCAGAGGGGCAGTTGTTTGTTTTGGAAGTATTCAGAGTATCCAAAGCTTTTTTATACAATAAGTCAGTAACTATCAAATACCAGTCACTATCACAGTACTCTCATTTATAGCTGCTATATATTCTGAACTAGCTAATGCTAGCCAGTTGGACCCTAACAATGTATTTTGTTCTTTCTTGCATTTTCTACCAGTTGAGATTCCTAATAACAGATCTAGGCTATACGACTGATCTAATCAGGGGCGGACCTAATTACAGTGTGTTTACATGCTGCTGGTGAGCACACTTCACACGGGCAATGCTAGGTACATTCTGTGGGAGTGAATAATCCTGTATAAAGGAATAATCAGCTTGCCTTAAGAAACCTGGGACACTAAGTCTAAACAAAACAAATTGAGAAGGATACAGAAGGTTTTACTATCTAGGCTGCTAATGTTGATGACAGTCCAATAAACCTGGGCATTGAAGGGGTAAAGCCCCCAAAAAACTATGGCATTGTAGGGAGAACAAAATACTGTACAAATACTGTAAAGTTCAGCAGGAAATTAAATTAGACAAACTACGTGTATATAACATTGAAAAAAGTATTGCACCAAGTATAAAATGCATTACACGATACCACAAGTTCACAGCTGATATTAATTTGGCAATAGAAAATGTATACAGTATATTACATATACAAGGTTATTTACATATCAGGTACTGATTTTTCACAACACAAAAAATAAAATTCAAAACTGTTTTTAAACACAGTACATTTCTACCGTTGATATGTTATTTGGGTATTGCAGTAATTCTTCTGTTATTTTGATATTACAGTAAATTCTTTGTTCTCTCTCTCACATACCTATTATATTGTCCTTGTAAGGCTTGTTCTCTGCAGCCCACCTGAATTAAGTATAAACTCAAATATGAAGTGAAGTAAGCTTTCTTATACTTCATAGGATAGGATTAAACTAAAACTAATTCAGTGGCAATGTAAAATCCATATTTTCCCAGCTCCTACTTTCTTGTGGATCACAAAATACAAATTTCTTTGTGTTTAATGACCTTTCAACTAGTTTATCAGAGAGGAAAACAGCCATTGTGATGGTAAACAATAATTCAAAAATAATTTAAGCCCTTCCGAGTCAGCCAGATGAATGCCATATTGCGTAAAACAGAAAAAACTTTATCGAAACACCACTTCAAAATATACAGTTGCCAAAAACATTAAAAAACTATACCGTATCAAAAGTAGGTAATACATTCATTTATGCTTGTCAATGTTAAAAGGTCACTGTGCCTTTGCCTTCACATGTCTTTAAATCAGTATATTCTAACCAAAAGCACTTGTAACCAATACTGCATGTTTATGCATTTTATAAACCCATACTAAAATAATATAGATACATACAGTGTCTCAAAAATAAAGTTTTATATGAAAATCCCAACCCTCACTTTTGTATAGCATACAGTGCAATAATGCATGTTACAGTACTCAGTTTTCGGTAGCAAAAAGTTCTGGGACAACATTTAAGTTGCAACGTGTGGAGATTCTGACTGTGACATCTTGGCACTGTAGGAAGACAATGAGACAGTTTTCGCCCTCCCATCTCTAACTGCGATTTCATCCTTGGGTTTGAATGTTAATGGAACAAAGCCTTCACCATCAGCAACCAGAACTATCCAGAGTGTGCCTATAAGGGAATAGAAACATTACAGATAATCTTAAACAAAATGACAAACATATACTGAATATTTATATACATGTATAAGGGAGTTGGCTAAAGAGATCAGTAATGCTTATGTTTGTAGTTATTTTTAAATACAGTGCATGAAAATACAGTATATAATGCACATTTAATGTGAAATTGGCTACACTAAAGAAACTTGATATTAAAGTTTAAAAATAGAGCATACAGTTGTATGTACTACAGTATATATGTATATATATATATATATATCTATATATCTATATATCTATATATATCTATATATATATATATATATATATATATATATATATATATATATATTGTCTGGTACAGAAAAGGATTAGATGTGTTAAAACTAATACCGTGGCTTAAAACAAAGTATTATAAAAGTATTATAATATTAAACACAAAAATGTTACCAATCCACTATATATATTTGTCAATAAAACATTCCCTTTGTTTCAGATCCACGTCTAAATGTACTGTATATTATATGTTAATTAAGAAAACCTTTCATTTGACAATGATGGTAAACTCAGGGTAAACTACAAACAGATCCCGTGTTACTTACAGCATTTACACTGCACTGAACTAGTATAGGTTCACTGTAATTTGCAAACCAGCAGTCCAGTTTCAGATTAGTCAAAGGATGACCTGTGTGCCACATGAAGATGTCACATGTTGTGCCATAAGCCGATTTGATTTTAAACCCTAAATCGTATCTTCGTGCTTAATCTCTGCCTATTTTCTGCTCTCTCTTAAGCTCTACACAACAACACAGTTCTAAAGCACGTGTAATGTGCATAAGAGATTATGTACCCCCTGCAAGCAGCTGGTGAACCTTGGGGCAATGCAAGAGCCTGGTGTTTTACAGATGAATTGTGTGTTGTAAGGAGGATTCATAATGTTGGTAACTCTAAGTACAGACTGGCGATTCATAGGACCCATCTGAAAGCAAAGGTGGCTTGCTGCCTCAGTGTAGTTTATCCTGGAGTAAAATGAAATTTAAATAAAAGTTTTGAACTAAAATACCAATGACAAAGGACCATATGAAATATGGGCAGGTCAACACCTTAATCTGATAAAAACAAAAAAAAAAGAGACTGGATCATGACTGTAATTAGGTCTGGACAAATATGCATATAAAGAAAGTATATTCTTGTAGTATTAGTAGGTGCCTACTGCTACAAAACCAAAGCAATAGATTTTTTTATTTATTTTTTTACAAATTCATAAAGGAAAGGTATTTACATAAAATTCAGAAAGGAAAGGCATTTAGATGTTTAAAATCGAATTAGCTACATTAGGAAAATACTTTTAGTTCCCACCCCCACCCCACCTCACCTAATCTTCCTGAGGATATTTCCCTGACTGGAGAGCTCAGACTCAGGGTCAGCATGTTTGCCTCTTAAGCCCCTTTCACACCGGCATGCTCTACCCGGGTCAGGACCCGGTGTCATGCGGGTCGGGTACGTGATTTCACACTGCTTTTGATAAAGCAGGGTTGACCTGGGTGATACACACAAGTACACAATGCGCGTATCAATGCCCCGGAAGCAGCTTGTTACAGACGCTTCCATCCAGGCTTCTCTGGATTGAACCGTCGGCCCAAATGTTGATCAGAGCAAATATCTTTACACATCCCTGTGTCTCAATCAACAAAAATATGGCTAAACAGAATAAACAGAAATGTTCCTTGCGTAAGTGAAACCTTCACGCAGGCATGGCTGTTTGTTATTGCGTCAGCTCATGAACGGCTGTCAATCATTTTGTCTCGCTCAACCCGGGTCAAAGCGTGTCAACCCACATTCTGAGATGGCTCACCGGGTCCGACCCAGGTACGTGTTTTCACACTATGCGGGATTGTGACCCGGGTCCATACCCAGGTAGGAGTGCCAGTGTGAAAGGGGGCAAAACTACAGCAATCTCTAGTGACACAAGAACGGATTCAGGGCTTGTCCAACTGATAAAATATTGTTCATTGGCTGAATCATGCAATAGGCTTTAACTGCTGTTTCAGACTGCTGTATCTGCTTATTGATCGGGACCCTTGATCAGGTGCTGCAGCTCTGGGGACTTGCATGACAGTGATTATTAGAAATCGAGTCATTTTCTTTGTATTAAAACTGTGTTGTCTTACTGCAGCCAATATCATGTACTGCATTAGAACCCTGATGAATATACTTTTTTCATTTTAATATAACGCACGTGATGATCCTGATGAATTGTTTCATTTGTAGGTTTTTAGGAGACCCCATTTTAAACTAAAACCTATGGTAAAAACAGACACAATACACAGCTTACCGTGTGACATTTCCACAATGGAGAGATTAAACAGCTCTTGGACGACTCGCAGGGACAGCTTGCCTTCACACAGCAGCACAGGCCGTCTCTCATCGATGAATACATTCTCAGAAAGCTGCTTCTGTAGATTTATGAAAACGTCATAAGCACCAACTAATACTAGAAACTGTCATTCTGAAGATGCAGATCTGTCTGGGTCTCTTTGTTGACACATAGAGCTCCCAATACTGTTAGATAGGTCATCAAATACTGGCACTGTATACCCCAACCCAGTGGCACAGCCAGGAAACAGATATACAATATAACAACATATCTTTTGCTCTGTCACTTATCACTAAAGTTCTACATTCTCAGAGCCTGACAGGAGCTTGATAGTTGGTTCTCAACTGGTCAAACGATTTGTATTTCAGCATCTAACTGGGAAATTAAGGACCACTGTGTCGCATGTACAAAAAGTAAAATGGGAGCGATTCTGATTCTTGGTCATTATTTTACTAAATACGTGTTTGTGATTTGTAATTCTTTTTTTAAAGCAGCATAGTAGTTATTCGACATTACAATGTTATTAAACACTACTACTGCATGAATTGAGTAGCTCAACAATCCAATTGATGAAGTACAATTAATCCATTAAAGAGCAATATGCCTGAAGGAGTACTGTATTGTGTGATATTTACAATAAGCCTGGATACTGTCCACTTTATTTCCTGAGTAAGTTCCTGATCATACTGTAACTGTAAAAACATATCTAATTTGAGAACGCTAAATATTAATGACTATTAACACACACAAGGAAAGAAAAATGGAAAACTTGATCTCAAGAAGTGGTTCCATATGGTCTGTATCTTCTTTTAGCATCCAGTACCAAAGTGCAAACAATGTCCTGAAATATACAGAACTGAGGCACTGCCACTCTTTACTGCCTAAAATATAATAAAAAGAAAAACCATACAACCCTATCTAGGGCAACAATGTCAATTTACAGAGAAAAAAATACATTACCTAAAAAAATATTTTAAAAAGGTGCAGTATAATGTCAAATAGATTACACTGAACCAAGCAGCTATACGGTTTACCAATAATAATGCTGGCCACTATATAGCCTACTTTCTTATTTAATAGCTTGCGTTACATCACTTACATGGCAAGTGATGTTAATAAAGGGGGGCTCAGAAGATGCTGGATAGGCTCCAGAGGATTTCTTTCCATTTCGAGTGAAGTCTGTGATTTCCGAGAGGCATTGCTGTACCTCTGAAAATCTGACAAACAAATGTTCCAGGTTTTGCGACAGCTGCTCCACATTTTTGTCCTTTGGAAGGCTGTTACTCATTGGGACGGTTGGGGCACAATTGAGTCTTTCTGCCTCTAATCGAGGAGAGCTTGGCCTGCTGGGCTCACTGCAAAACATCCCCATCATATTCAAGCCTGCTGACCGGTTTATAGGCTCTGCATCAAAATGTTCAATGGCGATCGATGAGTCGCTGGAGGTTGCTTTGTCTGTAAGGTCTGTCACACTCGTCACTGGGCTCTCCTCACTCTTGACTTCTTCGATGAACTTTCTCCTGCCGCTGGGAGACTGGATGGCAGTATTTCCTGGCAGCAGTAGCTCTTTTCCCACCGCCCGATCTTCCTTAGACAGGTTTTCAAAGTACTTCTTAATGCCTGGGATGCTGACCCCCAAGTCGAGGAGAGATTGCGGAGATTGAGCAGATACTGTCGAGGAACAAGATTCTTTATCGTAAATGAGTTCCTTGGTCATCAGTCTGATGATGTATTTGTCCGTGTTTGAGGAGGGGAGGAAAGCAGGGTCGTTTGACTTCTGCTTCCCAACTAAAAGCAACAGCATTGTGTCATTTAGGAAGCAAACCCCCTTAGGCCTCTCGTTTTTCTGAAGCTGGATCTGCTGTATATTGGGCATGGCTGAGGAGGTCACACTGTACACCAGCACCATGTTGCATGTATTGGAGGCCACTGCCACAGTATGGGCTTTGGGATCAAAGGCTATGATGTCAGGGACCAGAATACCAGGGATGCTTACTTTTCTTGTTGTGGTCACCTTTCTTTCAAATGTCACCAAGATCAGGTGCGAAGAGTCTTGACCAGTTCCAGTAGCATGGTCTCTGCGCTTCAAATGAATGAGCGGACTGGGATCAGACTTCCTGTGATTTGCAAGGATATGAGTTAAGTCCAGAGGGCCAGATGTAGAGGAAGCTATTGAACTTACAGCCAGGGATCTTTCAGAGTCAATAGACTTCCTCCTTAAATCGAAGAATCTGTCTTCATCCACAACCAGTACTGAAGACTGAGATGGTAAAGATCCTGTTTCTGTACCAGTTGGGACATCAAAAGCAATTCCAGCATTGAGACCACAAATCTTATCTAAAGGTAGCTCGGTAGCAACAGCAACTTGGGCATCCATTGTAGACTCTATAGCACAGATGTATCCTCCAACATCAAATATCGGACAAAAAGAACACATGCTTAGACTCTTCTGAATGTCATTCCAAATGTACGAGTGGAGAGCACTCCCTATAGCAACTACCAGTCGTGTGCCGTCCTTTGTCCAGCATGCACAGTGTATCAGGCCACTGGCTTTTATGTCTGCTTTCACCCTGCGATTGTCCGTCCTGACAGTAAATAATACTGATGCATCCTTTTTTGTCAGTATTGCAAGGACATCCTTCTTGGGGTGCCACACACAACCCTGGGAGAGCACAGGAAAAGGCTCTCCCATTTCGCACGTCTGCCTGCACAGGAGTTTGTTCGGCTCCAGAGTGCTGAGCTGGAGCTGCCACACAGTAACATGCTTCTTGTGCTGGACAGCAAGAAGGGGTGGGGAGTCTGTGCAGCAGGCAGGACCCCAAAATAGTCCAAGAACGTGTTCAAACTGCCCAATGACATTGGCATCACCAAACATAGGCTCCCCATTGACCATGTATATGGCTGTTAGTCCTACCTGCCTGCCATCTGTCCAGGCAATTCCATGCACAGGGTGAATAGCTTGACTTAAAGCATTAAGACCAACCCTCAAGAGCTTTGCCTTGCCAAGTTCCATTCTTCTTTAAAAAGAAAAAAACTAGGAGAAAAAAACAGAAAGAATCAAACACCGAGCCACATTTTAATGAAGAAAATCGTCCAGTACTTGAAAGCACATTACAGAGACACTACAAATATGTGCTTGAAAAGGCTCTTAGACCTCTCTTGCAATGTGAAGTGTTTAATCCTAGCCATGCGCAGTGCCACACCCAGGTCTGAGCTGATTATGCTTAAATGCCCCAACTCAAGCTCTTAAATATGCCTTTCTGATATTTTTAGACATGAAAGAGGGCAGCCTCATGTAAACCTTTTAACCTCTTACATGCTTTAAGTGGCTGACTATTTTAAAAAAGAGTCAATGTGAAGAATATAACTGGCAATGGGCTGGAGATCTTGTAAATGAAGACACACAGATCAGACTAATTTCAATTAAATATCCTCAGGTGTACAACAGTACTTAAATAATATTCCAATCTATTGTTTTTAGCAACAGCATATTCTGTGATTTGCAGGTAAAAAAAAACAGTCTTGGAAAAGGCTGCTATATTTCAACAAGATGCATTTTGTATTGTGAAAGTGTTCACTTATTTATTCATGTTAATGTATTTCTTAATTAAAGTAAATATTAACTGTCTGTCACTGGAATGTCTTGTTACGATGATGGTGATCCATACAAAAGTCATAATGCAACTCCCTATCTGCAGAGCATTTATTAACTCGCTTTATACCTTTTAGATTTGGGATCCATCCGGGATTTGGGATATAAGAAAATATCTGAAATATTGACAAGACTAAACAAAAATTATATAACTGCATAGCAACCACCAGTAGGTAATACAAAAGTGTTGTGCAACCGAAGACGGGCAGACAAAGTCGTACAATAAAAAACGAACGCATGTGTGATTTGGGGATGACGTACTGTATATGTATTTAGTTTTTACACGTATAAATTAAATATAATTTCGCAAAATGTCATTCGTCAGCAGCAAATAATCTGTCAGTTTCAGTCTGGCCCACGACATTGCTACAAAAAAACGAATTGTACATACAAATATAAGAAATCGTATACATACACACTACACACGTATCACATATACTTACCACCTCATGCGCAAGACAGAATCAAAATCCGTTTCGGCTAAGCGCTCTGGGAAGTGTAGTTCTTTCGCTTTGTTCTGAAGTTGCATTTGCAGAGTATGGCCGCTTGTGGGTGCACACAGCATAGCAGTGCGTGCCAGAGGGCAGGAAACAAAACTGCAGCGATTTTCTGGGAGTCGGATATTTAAGCACAAAAAGGTTTTACAAATATATATATATATATATATATATATATATATATATATATATATATATATATATATATATATATATATATATATATATATACAGGAGTGTAGTGCTGCGGGGTCGGCAGGAAGCGCCTTCCCCTCACTTCTTCTTGGGCAGAGAGGAAGGGCACCGCCTCCGTACTTCACGTGTACAATATTTAACTGTTTTGCTCTTTATGGAGATCGATATACATGTATCTCTTTTACAAATAAATAAGATACAAATAAGCAAATAATATAATAACCGTAAGAAACCCTTAACAGATAATGAAAAAGTTTGAATATAGCGTGCCTCTGGTCTGGAACAACAGGTGTGAATGTGAGGAACCTGTCAACGCTGTGATAAGGTGTTAGCATTTTACAATTAGGTTTAAACTATATTTGGAACAGTTCTTATTTTTAGACCTCTCTCTCTCTCTATATAATAAATCAAGTATATACAATACGCGAAACATTTATTTAAAAGATAAAACTCAATCGCAACAAACAAATAAAGGGTACCTGTGGCCTTACACATTTTTTTTTTTCTTCTCATTCGCTCTTAGTCTAAGTGGCTGCAATAAAGACAGTGAGATGAGCTGATTCTGGACCAAACCATTCAATATACGAGAGGGAGGTGGGAGTGTTACTCATAGGATTAATAATAATAATAATAATAATAATAATAATAATAATAATAATAATAATGACAGTGTTTTAATCATGGGTGTATTAGTTTATGAAACTGGTTATGAAAATATGTATTTATTTATTGTTTATCTTAAATATAAATAGCGGGAACTCTAGAGCCATATATATATATTGATTACAATTATTCTACCTTTATATATATATATATATATATATATATATATATATATATATATATATATATATATATATAATATTGCTTTACAATACCTCAACACCTAATTATTTGGATTTGTAATGAATTTGTACGCTTGTTAGCCCTTTCAAATACAGTATCTACCTACTGTAGAGTGATAGACTGCTGTTCTGTTGAGTGAATGGTGAATATATATATATATTGTAACGTCCAGCGGGCAAAAAAAAGAGAGCCAGACGACCGCAGCAAGATCTCATTCACAGATTTTATTCATCAAGGGGTCAGCACGGGTCAGTATGGGTCAGCACAGCACAGCATAGCACAGCCCCGAGCTGCTCACAGCTAAATAGGGATTCCCCCCGAGCCCTACTGGCTCACACACACAGGGGCACATTTACATACACACAAACCAATCACTCAGACCCTCAGTCCCGCGCAAGCAGCTGACTGGCGGAACCGAACACAAATCACAGTGTAGCAAACACAGACCCTTATCTACACTGTACTGTGCACGTGACACCCCAGGCAGCGCACGAGCACTGCCTAGACACAAAACGCACTTCACTCACAGACTCATGCAGGATGACACACAAACGGTGGGAAAGACAGGACAGCACACACACACACATACACTTCACCCTCAGCTCACCCCTCAGTTCTCTTAGTCCCGAAGCGATCTGGTGTTCGTCGCAAGATTAGGCAAGAGGAGTGAACTCCTAGGCCAGATGCCTGCAGCCTGTAGTTGCCCTGGAACTTGCGTCTGGGGTCTGCTACTCCAGGAGGGGTTTGGGTCCCACCCCCAGGCTGTGCTGACAGGCTCTCCCGGGATGCGACTGCCAAGTTGTGGACACGGTCGCAGCGCTGTCGCTGCTTCTGGGGGGGTTGGACCCTCCCCCCTCGGCTTTGATGTTGTGTCCCCTGTGCTGCGACCGTCTGTCAGGGTGAGAGGTGTGGTGCATCTGCTATCGTCTCCCGTCCGCTGGACGAGCCCTGCCGTTCTGTCTCGGGCGCCGTGCTCCCTCCAGCTCTGCTGCCTGCCTCTGTTCCCCCGCTCCCAGCTTCGATCCCTGGACACTTTTCAGCGCTGACCGGCAGAACTGAACACAAATCACAGTGCAGCAAACACAGACCCCTATTGACAAATATATTTTCTATAGCTCCTTTCTTGCCAACGCATCCCTAAGCACTTCACATTACAAATAAATATACAATAACATATCAAAACAAATCCAAAAACCAATGGGAAAAAAATCCATATTAACAAAACTCTAAAATAGGCCTCCCAATCTACAAAAAAGCCTCTGCGTAAAGATGTGTTTTAAGCTTTGATTTAAATGCATTTGTTGAGTCGACATTACGGATAACAGAGGCAGAAGTGTTAAAGGGACTAGGAGCTCTTAAAATAAACAAATCCCCTGGGCCGGATGAGATCATCCCAATAGTACTCAAAGAAATGTAATAAGTTATTTTCAAACTGCTAACCAAAATCATGCAACAGTCTCTTGACACAGGTTGTACCGACAGACTGGAGAATTGCAAATGTATTACCGATCCACAAAAAGGGAGACAAAACTGAACCAGGCTAAATAATTGAATCTATTCAGTCTTGAACAAAGAAGACTACGCAGTGATCTGATTCAAGCATTCAAAATTCTAAAAGGTATTGACAATGTCGACCCAGGGGACTTTTTCGACCAGAAAAAAGAAACAAGGACCAGGGGTCACAAATGGAGATTAGATAAAGGGGCATTCAGAACAGAAAATAGGAGGCACTTTTTTACACAGAGAATTGTGAGGGTCTGGAACCAACTCCCCAGGAATGTTGTTGAAGCTGACACCCAGGGATCCTTCAAGAAGCTGCTTGATGAGATTCTGGGATCAATATGCTACTAACAACCAAACGAGCAAGATGGGCCCAATGGCCTCCTCTCGTTTGTAAACTTTCTTATGTTCTTATTTCAATGGGAAGTTTGTTCCATAATACAGGTGCATAATGACTAGAGAGCTACGTTTTACCATTGTAGTCACCAGAAACCCAGCATCAGCAGATCTCAACTGGCATCCAGGGACATAAGGTAAAACCATATGATTAATGTAGGCAGGGCCATTTCCAGAGACAGCCTGAAATGTAATTAATGAAATGTTAAAAATAACTATGTACTTCACCGCAGCTGTATTCTGAACCTGCTGTAAGCGATTGATGAGTTTACAAGGTAGACCAGCCAATATGGCATTATAATAGTCCAGACGGGATGAAACAAACGCATTAATTACAGGGCAGCAGTGTGGAGTAGTGGCTGGGGTTTTGGACTCTTGACCGGAGGGTTGTGGGTTCAATCCCCAGTGGGGGACACTGCTGTTGTACCCTTGAGCAAGGTACTTTACCTAGATTGCTCCAGTAAAAACCCAACTGTATAAATGGGTAATTGTATGTAAAAATAATGTGATATCTGTATAATGTGAAATAATGTATAATGTGATATGTTGTAACAATTGTAAGTCGCCCTGGATAAGGGCGTCTGCTAAGAAATAAATAATAATAATAATAATAATAATGAATTAAAATTTCTATGTCAGGTTCAGGAAGATACAAACAGACTTGAGATATATTCCGCAGACTTCACTACAGTTGAAATGTGATACTGAAAATTAAGAGTAGAATCAAATATTACAGTAGATTTGTGTTAGTTGCATAGCCCAACAGTTTTATGCAATTAATCAGCATATGCAATTATCATATACAGTGTAATAGATTGCATATAATTGTGAAGCACATTTCTTATGACAATGTATGTTCCTTATAATTGCATATTCTAGTTAAATGCACAAAACTGATAGGCACATGGGATATGCAATTAACAGGAATCTACTGCATGTATATTTTTTATAAGAAACAAGAATTTGCGATTATCATGTAAGCAATTCATTGGAATGCACGGTACTTGTTTCATTCTTAAACCTCCAAATGAACCTAATATTATATTGGCACACTGTGGCTAAATTGAAAAATCACTGGCAAAAAAAACAAGCTAGAAAACAATATTAGCAAGTTACCTCTCATCAGCAAAATAACTTTCAAATTGTTTTTGTTTTTTTCTCAATTGTTTTGTTGTTGTCATTTTCCAGAACTTTGTAATATGAGTCTGTGTTGAATTGTGTTTTGTAGTTCACTCAGCACATTGTGAGCAGGACTCTTGCATGACCCTGCAGCTGTGCTGTCCATGCATGCGAGAATGATTCTGTCTGCAACGTGATGTTTCACTATTTGGGAATATGCATGCAGTGCTGCACCAGCAATGACCCCTGTGGGGAAAAATTGATGAAATGTGTAAAACAATATTAGTGAAGCCAAAAATATGTTTATTGGTGTAATACAAGAATAGAACTATTTCAAGAAAGCAGAGACAAATGCTCTGGGTCACAGCGGATGGAATCTGTGCCACAGACAATGGATACAACCCCTTTTTAATAACATAGAACACTCCCCTATAATGACATCATTTGAGACCCTCCCCCACCTAAACACTGTGCTCAATGTCTCTCCATTAAAAGTACCATACATCCCAAATATTAATATGGACTATCAAATTTCCTTACAATCGTCCCTTAGATACTCTAAATATAATATATGAGGAGTATCTCACCATCATACACAGTACATAATAGTTCATATTCAATTACATAACAGTGATACAAAATAATACACACTTTATCAAAAGCAGTGATTTATAAGGAATTGATTTAAGATTGAATTTAATCCCAGCAACAAGCTTCTGTTTTAGGTTGTCTAGATGCATTCTAGATCTTACCTGCCATCAAATACCTGCCATCGATAGGGTTATTAAATCAATAATTCCTATAATCAACAACTCCAATAAGATAAGTTTCTTTGTGCGAATTCAAATTATTTCACCATAATACTTGTGAATCATTTGACGAAGATATGTAAACATCATCAGCGTTATTACAAAAATAGTTAAACTCAAAGTTATAGCACCCTTAAACAGATAATCCCAGTATGTATTCTTGTACAGAAATTACATATTTCCTTCATGTATGAATTCATCAATTTTGTGTCCACTTTAACCTGTATTTCTGCTAAATGTACCTTTATCCCTTCTTCCTCTCCCAGTAGTTGTTTTAATCTATCCGTAATTTCTGGAAAGGGATTTAGTTGAAGCTTATTGAAATCAAAGGTGTCAGCAGCATGAATCATCATTCTCTTTGGCTTAGAAGGAAAAATCATATTTCCCATGTACAGATGTTTAACAGGTGGAACACAAAAAGAAGCATTCTTAATCATACAAACTTGATTGCCTATTACATAGTTCTTCAGATTAGTAGTAAAACAATATTTACCATTACCTTGGTAAGCATAATTCAATACTGAACCATAATTCATTCTTTGGACAGTTATAATACAGTTACCTTCTGTAGAGTTAACATGTGTATTAGAAGATGACATAATACATCCTGGCAAAAATGCATTCACTTTCACCACTGAACAAGTGCACAGATTCCAGCCTCTGTGACCCAGAGCATTTGTCTCTGCTTTCTTGAAATAGTTCTATTTTGGCTTCACTAATATTGTTTTTCAGGTTTTATCAATTTTTCCCTACATCCCTACTCAGCGTGGCAAGGGATTCATGGGATATGAGCAATCCAGGGCATTGTTGGGCGCAGCTGGCAGGACTTAGGGGAAGGATGCGTGGCCTCCTGATTGGATGGTACAATTCTCCCTGGATTACAAATTGTTGCAAATGTATATGTAGTCTAGTCTAAAGGCAGTTTCAGGTGAAGGCACATTTGGCTATTGTTGTTTGTATTGTGTCCAAACACGTTGAATGTATTGTGTTTGTAACAGTGTTTTATAGGATGCATACACACACAGGAAATGTTTAATAAAATATTGGGGGCTCATACAAACTAAATCCACCACCTTGCAAATTCTCTGAAAATGGCATTAACAGCATATATACAAGAACCATCATGTTGTGCATTATGGTAGGGGTACCACGTTGCCACTAATAATTGCCTTTCAATGACATCTGCTATTAGCTGGAATTAAATAACACATGTCCTTAGCACAGTATGACCTGGAAAACAGCTAAATAATTCATTTGTATATTTAACAGTACTGTAGGTATACTATTAGGTTTAATACTTAATTCTTTAGAAAAATGGAAAAGTTTTTTGTCATATCAGACGTAAGCACTCATTGCAAAGCTACAATATGCAGAACTCACAGTAATCAACTATATGAAGCAATGTGCAGCTCAAGTTTCAAAATTACTGAAGCTCATAAAATGTTTGCTGAGACAGAATTAATATAAGATCATTCATTATACAGTATCTATAATATTCTCTATATGATATTAAGACCTGACAGGACTACATTGCTGTATAATGTTATTATTTCATAAAAATGATATCTGGAAACAAGCAACTGGGAGCTGGGCCAGGTTCATAGTCATATAAAAATAAAAAAGGAAAATGGGCCTGTTGTCATAACAGATCTTTATAAGGATATATCTATATAAGTAGTGTTTTTACACCTTTTAGCAACAATAGCCCATTTCACTTTGGCATGCTCTACCCGGGTCGGAACCTACCCGGGTCAGGACCTGATGTCATGCGGGTCGGGTACTTGATTTCACACTGCTTTTGATTATTATTATTATTATTATTATTTATTTCTTAGCAGACGCCCTTATCCAGGGCGACTTACAATCGTAAGCAAAAACATTTCAAGCGTTACAATACAAGTAATACAATAAGAGGAAGAAATACAATAACTTTTGATCAAGTAAAGTACAAGTTTGACAAACCACAATTCAATAATACAGCAGGTAATAGTGATACTTACATCAGGATATGATCAAATAGTGATAGTTACATCAGGATGTGATTAAATACAAAGTACTACAGGTTAAAAACTTGGCAGATTACAGTATTCTGAAGTACAGGATTAAATGCAGTAAAATAGGGGGCAGATAAGTGCAAAATAAAGCACATTTACATGAAGGGTGATAGTGTCCCAGGATACAAACAGAGGAGTTCTACAGGTGCTCTTTGAAGAGGTGAGTCTTAAGGAGGCGCCGGAATGTGGTCAGGGACTGGGCAGTCCTGACATCTGTAGGAAGGTCATTCCACCACTGCGGAGCAAGGGTGGAGAAGGAGCGGGCTTTGGAGGCAGGGGAGCGTAGCGGTGGTAGAGCTAGTCTTCTAGTGCAGGCGGAGCGGAGAGGTCGAGTGGGGGTGTAGGGAGAGATGAGGGTCTGGAGGTAGCTGGGTGCAGACTGGTCAAGGCATCTGTAGGCTAGTACAAGAGTCTTGAACTGGATGCGAGCGGTGATCGGGAGCCAGTGGAGCGAGCGGAGTAGTGGAGTAGCGTGGGCGAAGCGAGGCAGAGAGAACACCAGGCGGGCAGCAGAGTTCTGGATGAGCTGGAGCGGACGGGTGGCGGACGCAGGGAGGCCAGCCAGGAGGGAGTTGCAGTAGTCTAGGCGGGAGAGTACCAGGGCATGGACCAGGAGCTGGGTAGCATAGTTGGTGAGGAAGGGTCGGATTCTTCGGATGTTGCTCAGGAAGAATCGGCAAGTGCGTGCCAGAGTGGAGATGTGCTGGGAATAAGAGAGGCAGGGGTCCAGGGTGACTCCAAGGTTCTTAGCTGAGGAAGAGGGAGAGAGTGTGGTAGATTCCAGAGGAACAGAGATGGAGAGATCAGAGGAGGGGGAGGAGGAGGGAAAGAAAAGGAGGTCAGATTTAGAGAGGTTGAGTTTGAGGTGATGCGAGTGCATCCAGGAGGAAATAGCAGACAGACAGGTAGAGATACGGGAGGAGATGGTGGAGTCAGAGGTGGGGAAGGAGAGGAAAATCTGAGCATCATCAGCATAGAAATGGTATGAGAAACCATAGGATGCGATGAGGGGGCCCAGGGAGCGGGTGTAGAGAGAGAACAGGAGAGGACCCAAGACTGACCCTTGGGGGACTCCAGTTAAGAGAGGGTGAGGTGTGGAGGTTGCTCCACGCCAGGTTACCTGGTAAGTGCGGTTGGAGAGGTAGGAGGAGAACCAGGCCAGAGCAGTGCCAGAGATCCCCAGGTCAGCAAGAGATGATAGTAGAATAGAGTGATCAACAGTGTCAAAGGCAGCAGAGAGGTCGAGGAGAATTAGGACAGAGGAGAGAGAGGCAGCTCGGGCACATTTAAGTGAGTTGGTGACAGACAGGAGGGTGGTTTCAGTAGAGTGAGCAGAGCGGAAGCCAGATTGGAGAGGGTCAAGCAGAGAGTGGTTGGACAGGAAAGCAGAGAGCTGGCGGTGTACAGTCCGCTCGAGGGTTGATAAAGCAGGGTTGACCTGGGTGACAGACACAAGTACGCAATGCTCGTATCAATGCCCCGGAAGCAGTTTGTTACAGACGCTTCCATCCAAGCTTCTCTGGATTGAATGTTAATTAGAGCAAATGTTTCTACATCCCTGCTGCAATCTGGCTCATGCTGTGTCTCAATCAACAAAAATATGGCTAAACAGAATAAACAGAAATGATCCTTGCAGAAGTGAAACCTTCAAACAGACGTGGCTGTTTGTTATTGCGTCGGATTACAAACGGCTGTCATGCATTTTGTTTTGCTCAACCCGGGTCAAAGTGCGTCGATCCATCTCCTGAGGTGGGGTGTTGGGACCTTGATCAACCCCAGGTACGACCCAGGTATGTGGTTTCACACTATGCTGGATTGTGACCTGGGTAAGAGTGCCAGTGTGTACAGGGGTGTTGTTAGCAAAATGGGAGTATGCCCCCCCCCAACCCCAGTCTTTTCATGGAGACCCTGAGTCCCTATGATTGACACTGATGGACCCCGATGCCTGTATGCTTGCTCTCGCAGCCTGGTCCACGGGCCTATCACATGGGGGGACAAATAAGTCATGACGTGAGAGTCATGTGCAGCCATCTCGGTGCTGTGGGTGGGCAAATGGTTTTGATTGGAGCAGGTGTCATATGGGGCTGGAACTGGACAACTTTCTCATGCTCTAGCTGTAGAGCAGTGGTCCTCAACTGGGGGTACTTGTGCCAAATTTTGCATTAATTTGAAATATGCGCATGCGTCAGCGTTTCATTGAATTTTGTATGTGTAACTATTTACGTATTAATTTATGGTTTCAATGTGATCTTTTGGTAAATTATTAAGGTATGAGATCTATACACAAGATGAGATGTATTGGAATGTTGGCGAATACTTCAAAGTGATTGGTTGATTTCTAATGTATGATTTATAATTCTCGCTGTTGTGTAAGGTGGTGCGTGATTCAGAAAAGGTTGAAAACCCCTGCTATAGAGCGTGGTTGTCATTTTGTTGAGCAGGAGCAGTGAGAACAGCCGCTTTGTGTGTATTTCTGTACAGTTTGAGTATGACACTAAAGCAATAAAAAACAATTAGATTAAATATGCTCTCAGGTTTAAGTCACTTGTTCTATTCAGCAGTGTGGCAGCAGTGTGGCGTAGTGGTTAGGGCTCTGGACTCTGGACTCTTGACCGGAGGGTTGTGGGTTCAATCCCTGGTATGGGACACTGCTGCTGTACCCTTGAGCAAGGTACTTTACCTAAATTGCTCCAGTAAAAACCCAACTGTATAAATGGGTAATTGTATGTAAAAATAATGTGATATCTTATAACAATTGTAAGTCGCCCTGGATAAGGGCGTCTGCTAAGAAATAAATAATAATAATAATAATTCAGGGTTTCAGCTACTAAATCCCTCTGCTTGTCTTGCTGCAGATTTCATAGAAAATGATTCTAAAATGCATTGTTTACCACCAAATTCTTACAAATTCCTTCTGGGGGGGAAATCCCTCCAGTGCCCCCTTTAACATAAAGTAGTCTAAATCCATGTATGAATGGTCATCTTTGTTTGAAGAACATTAGCTAGGCATGTTGTGGTCAGGTAGTATTTCAGCCACCTGAAGAACCCTTTGTGCCAGACAGTGGATTTGTGATGTCCACACAGACTTTGACTGCCAAACTTGCTTCACTGTGACATAAGGTGGATTTTAACTTAAAATGTACAATAATAATACAGTATATAGTCCACAATAAAAGTGTACCGTACATTGTACCAAGAAGTGAAGTTTCAAAGGCATGATTAAGGTGCTCTCTGTGAACAGGTTGAAAAAAATGTAACTTGCATAATGCAAAAAATTGCTTTTAAAACAGCATGGAAACTAAAGAGGCACAAAATTGTTTTTTTTTTTTTTTTTTACAGTGGAGTATCTTAGAATAGGTCTCATTATCGAGCACTTCCTGTATAATAAGGCTCTCGAAAGTAGTTTTCCTGAGGACCCTCAAAGGGAAGCAGCCACAATGCTTATCTAGAGAAGTGCTTGGGAGTGGTTGTCGTGAGACTGCAGACTGTTGATAGGTCTCCAGTTTGGCTGCTCATAATGTGCTCACTTCAGTAATTTTCTTATGATAATCATAATGGTACTTCACTTTTCTAATGCATGTCTGAAATGTGATGTATTTTCACAAAGCTTTAACTCATGAGCTACTGAATGTTTGTTTTAAATAATTAATTAATGTTTTGCACCCACAACATTTTCAAAGAAACAAACAACAGACTACTCTGGAGCAGCAATTGCATTATGTAACTTATGGTAGCTCCATACCAGTTGGAATGAATATACATGGGTATATGGACAAAGAACAAGTTGAAACACCTGCCCTAACACTGTCAATAGGATGAAGAGCAGCCATGGCCACCCAGTGTGACACTTTGCCAACGTGTAAGAAAGAAAAATAGCATTTTGTAACATATCGATATGACTGCTGAGAGCCTGCAGTGGTCTGTGTGGAGTGGAAATAGATTCTGATGGCTTTCCAATGTTTTAGCCCCTTTGTGCTGGAACAATATTGTGTGTATGTATATTTGAGAATCACATTGAGGAAAATCATTAACCATGGAGAAATATTTATTGGTCAGATGAAGAATTTTAACGAGTAAGAAAAAAAAAAATCTCCTTAACCCAAAACTCACACTGTTGCTGAAGCATTATTATGAGGTTTAAAACTAAAATTGCAACAGGTGGTACAAAGGAAGCACAACAACAGGACATTGTGACTGAGATGTGAAGTGGCTGTTGAGTGGAGAGATGAAAGTTTCAGAAATCGTGACTGAGAATGTTTTATGCTTTAATCTACAGTAATTGTGCAATTGAGTACCAACAAATCTCTCCAGGATACTTGGCCAGGGTACAGATAATTGAGATAGGGCTATAATGAGACAAGTATGTATTATATCATCATGCTTATTTACAAAGGGTACATCAATGAATGCAAATGTTTAGGGCTTTATCCATTGGTTCCACACATAAACATTAACAATAATCGTAATGGTACTCTACATCTGTACTCTACAATTACACCAACACAAATGTTTTTAGACTTGCTCTTAACAGAAGACATCTTAGTTGAATAAGAGTGTTTCACGCTTGGGGTGTTGCTATAGAAGTGTACTACTTAAATAGGGGCTCAATTAAATTGTTGGCACTTTTCCAGGATTTTCTGGCTGGTTGAGTATTCTTGTTAATGTTTTAGAGTGACGTCACACTCTGGCATTGGGGATTCTCTTTTAGGTGGCTGATTCTCAATTGTCCATTAATAATAGAACCATTTCCCAGGTCTGTGGATTTTCCTAATTGATATAAACCAAATATTCTGTTTATTACTGTATATTATGGAAACAAAATCAAAATGTTGTTGTGAAGATATATACCTGTACATGTAAGGAAATTGTGACAAGATAATAAGGTGAGTATTGAAAACATTTTTTGGTAAAGCCATTAATATAATATTTTTGATGTTCTGCATAACACAATTATTCTTAAATTGTTTTCTTGTGGAATTTTTTTTTTTTTTTTTACTCTTTCCAAATCCCGGCCCTACCCTGGAAATTATATCTGCAGGAGACACAGCTTCCAAAAACTATTCTTCCCTTGGCAACAACATCAGCCTGCACGCCAAAGTCCAACCTCCACGAAACCAAAAGTCCCACCTCTGTATTTTTGGGGACTTTGATTGGAGCTAACATACAATTTTCCGGGCCTTAAGCAAAGAATACCATCTCTAATTGGATTATAGAAACCGTCAATCATATTTATCAGAATGCCTTTCTTGGCAAAATATCGGAGGTCGGAGAAACCAAATTGAGTGCTAGAGGGAGTGCAGTATATTCTAGTGAGGACATAGGCTATTATATTTCTCGTACTACATTGTAATAACTAAAACAAGTCATGGGTGTAGAAATTGAGACAATCTCTCCAGGAGATGGTAAGGCATATTGTTTTTTTTATTTTAATAAACCGTTTTTGTTTGTGTTTCAACTAAAGATGCTTTCTTATGAGATATACTGTTAAAGCGACTCTAGAGGGTTTGGCAGCAAATACGAGTTGTAGTATTGTGGGTTTTTATTTTAGTCTTGCTGACAGCCGCATATATATATATATATAAAAGAAGTAAAAATAAAATACAAATCTCCTCAAGTCTTCCTGGACTGTGGTGTTGAGGGGGAGGGGGGTTCTGATGAGCCCGCGACATTACTGTACAGTCTACTGTATGTACTACTCTGTCGTGTCAATGCACTGATTTAATTAAAACCATCGTCGGAGAAAACAAATTATTAGCTAAACACGTCAGCCCTTATCAATTAAAGATTGTCGTAATATACGTTTACACAGGCTGGAAACTAACTAAACGCATCATTTTAAGACAGTTAAGAGACGGCACCCGGACTGACTAAAAGCCGCCTTTTGTGAATTGAAAGAACAGTACTGGTTATAAAAAACAGTATGTACGTGTTTCTGCGGCTACCCGGATGCTTGATGAAAAAAACCTAAATCACCACAACTGCAATCAAACAACAGTTAGCTAAATATAGCTGCTTTAAAAAAAAAAGCCCATGTCGAGGTGGTTACACACACTGACATGTATGTTGGCTCTTTCTAGGATGGTCGGGTTGTAGTATCCTAACTAGGAGCCAGTAGCAGTGCTGTAGTACACTCACTGGACACTATAAAGAACAGGACATACCCCATGTGATCTTAATATATATTTTTATGTGTAAATCATTTGGATCAAACATCAGCATTTAATGTATTCCACAAGGTCTTTTACAGTTTTGTTTAAATGAATGCAATGAAACAAAACGTTGACTTTTTTAAAATACTTTTGTCATTTCATTATATTCATTTCCCATTTGTTTTTGGATTTTATCATGCAGGAAGAACATTTCCAAAGAAAGGGCAGACCTGTGTTGTGCACTATACAGGTACAGTACACAGTTAAGTGTTTGCTTTTGTAACAATAAGCAGATTCTGTGAAACATCCACCATGAAACTGCAAGGCTGTTTTTGGTATTTCTCCTACAGTAAGTGATGAAATAACAGGAAAAGAATGTCCCAGTTAAACAATAAATTATCTAAGACAGGAAGCCCACAATTATGTTAACAGGAATTTGGTTCAGACATGAAAGCTTTTTTGTATTTTTTTGTATTTAGAGTGAAGAGTACACTCTTTGGAGTATTTAGATTGGCTAACATTATAATATCCCCTTAAATATAACATGCACCTTACACAAATATTTATACAATATAGTTTGAGGTGCTTCACATTGGACACTCGGGTGAGGGAGCTTGATTTGTGCCAGGCTGTAACATTAACTGGGGTTGACATAGTCCCATTTCTGACTGGATTGATCTCAGTCTGCTGGTCATCTAAATAAACTGGACTGATTCCAAAGTCATTTCAATTGGATCATTGGGCTTATGCCACTTGAAAATTGTTTAAACATTGTAACCTGTACGGCACACTGCAATAATTTTTTTTTTTGGCAAAATATAAAACCACACATTATCTTGTTTTGAATATGGTCGCAGAAGGCAGCAGATACAGTAACACATATACCACGTTTCCATGAACCACAGAATTCGGGTACATGCTTGAGTTGGCTGGAAACGAAAATGTTTTAATTTGCTTTGAAATAATTTCATATTGGTTAATAGACTAGCAAGCACTGGTAAAATCAGCTCCGTTTTATACGGTGCAGAATTAATTTATTTTAACATTTTGTTTTGTTTACTGTCTGCAGCGAATTTATGTCTTGTCATTTAACATTTTAAATCAGTAGTATTTACTGCCCAACTTGTGATAATTCGGGTAACTCGGAAAAGCATGGTAACACCACATCTTTCACCAAGTAGAGTTGTCCGTGAACTCGAGTTGTGGGAGAATTCAGGCCAAGTCAATTGCACTCGAGTTGGCTGTCCATGGAAACTAGGTATACGCTTCTGTGTAAGCAATAAGACCTGACAGAGGCATTAGCAGACATTATGGATTGTTTTGGCAATGGGGCCCGAGACGATTGTTATTATTATTATTATTATTATTATTATTATTATTATTATTATTATTATTATTAGTCTTTTCCTTGGTAATTGATTAGAATATTTCCGGATATTGAGCAGTTATTAAAAATGCTTCTGGGAAAGTTGTCTTGTAATTGGACAGTAGGAGGAGTGTGACCTCTTTGGAAGTGGTGCCACTTGCTGAAGATGGTGATTGACAGAACGTTTCCTGCAGCAGACAGCGTGCGTGACCAGGTTTTGCATTGCTCTTTGTTGACGGTCCAGTAAATTTTAAGGCTACTTTCACATAGATGACCAGTCACAGACATTATTTCCCTGCTTTGGCGTTCGACAATAGCTGGATTGTTTGTGTAGTGACTGCTCAAACCTGCAGCAATTCAAATTTTTGCCATCATGTTAACGATTACATTTTTTTTTTTACTAATGGCCTGAGTATACCAGATATTTTCATCGCTCACATTGGTTGGATCTGGTCCGGTTCGTGGATTAAGATAGAAAGCTGGAAGATTCTTCGGACATTTCATTATATATTTCTCCAGTGAGTTGATGGGGCAGTGTGGATCAATTTTAAGGTCCATGGTGTTGTTAAGGAGACTTGCAGACCTGAAACCATTTTCATCGGTTTCGATCGGGAAAGCATTATGAGGTAATTCTCCTGAGCCTTCTATGCCTATCTGTCCAGAATCATAAAAAATGTAAAAAAAAACTGGTGGAGTGATCTTGTTTGACTGGTCAAAGTGTGCATGTGACAACAATATCCCAAGCACTCCACAAATCTGGCCTGTATGGTAGGGTTGCAAGAAGGAAGCCATTACTCAAGAAATCCCACCTTGAATCCCATTTGAAGTATGCAAAAAAACACTCAGGAGATTCTGTAGCCATGTGGCAAAAAGTTTTGTGGTCTGACGAAACTAAAATGGAACTTTTTGGCCTAAATGCAAAGCGTTATGTTTGGCGCAAACCCAACACAGCGCATCACCCAAAGAACACCATCCCTACTGTGAAGCATGGTGGTGGCAGCATCATGTTAATGGGATGTTTCACATCGCAGGGACTGGGGCACTTGTCAGGATAGAAGGGAAAATGAATGAAGCAAAGTACAGAGAAGTCCTTGAGGAAAACCTGCTGCCCTCTGCAAGAAAGCTGAAACTGGGACGGAAGTTCACCTTTCAGCATGACAACGAGCGAAAGCACACAGCCAAAGCTACACTGGAGTGGCTAAGGAACAAATGTCCTTGAGTGGCCCAGTCAGAGCCCCGACCTAAATCCAATCGAAAATTTGTGGCATGACTTGAAGATTGCTGTTCATCAACGCTCCCCAAAGGAACTTGACAGAGCTTGAACAGTTTTGTAAAGAAGAATGTTCAAATATTGCCAAATCTAGGTGTGCAACGTTGGTAGAGACCTATCCCAACAGACTCACAGCTGTAATTGCTGCCAAAGGTGCTTCAACCAAGTATTAACTCAGGGGGTGGAGACTTATCCAATTATGATATTTCAGTTTTGTATTTTTAATATGTAATTTTTTTCTCAATAAAAACTTTTTTCCCCTTAACAGTGTGGAGTATGGTGTGTAGATAAGTGGAAAAAAATCCTCATTTAAATGCATTAAACTCTGAGGTACTGACACAACAAAATGTGAAAAAAAGTTCAAGGGGGTGTAGACTTTCTATAGGCACTGTACATCAACTTAGAGTAGGAGAACCTTGTGATGTAAAAGTTAAATTAGACAGTGCAGTGAACAACTATTCAGCCAAAATGTGTACGTCTACAACATTCTAATTAACATACTGTAGGCAGCAGGGCTGATTTAGTCTTGAGCAATTGATGAGGCTTTTACTATATTAAGACAGCAGTGACCCTATTTGCAAAAAGCTAGCAGGCTGTCTGTGCCTTATTCCACCTACAGACTCCTCTTATGGGATACGGTGTAACAAATGAATCATAGTGTAAATTACATAAACCCAGTGGAATCCTGATCATACTAGAATCCATGTTTTGAAGACATTCCACATAATCATTAATTAAAATGTGTGGAAAGACTGAACTGCATTTAGCACTGTCAAGTCTCTGTTGCCAAACAAAGCCAAGCTACACCTGCTGTAGAGTTCTGTTGGCTTGTGCAACCTCTTTACTGGCCATTTGCCTAATTTTTGCTTGAATTCACATTTCTTAAACCCCCAAAGCATTACTATGGCATACAAGCTTAGATAGGTTAATTATATAAAGTGTGGTTAGCGTGCACAACAGTTTATAAACTGATCACATTTATTTTGGGCAGAATTTGCTGGCAATTAGTTGCAACTGCTAGTACTTAATCGTAGCCCATCCCTGTGTCCTTGCTAACTGTTTTCCAGAGTGTTCTGCCGTGCCACTTTAGAACTGGCATGCCTGAAGCTTCTAATGTTTCTATTGCAGTTGCCTTTTTCTGCTACTAATTTTAGCTTTGCCTAATTTTATCCTTGGGCAAGTTTATCAGTGGTATTACATAACACACTGTATGTGAAGATGTGTGAAAAGTGAAATATAATTTATATTGGGACAGTCCGCAGACAGACACATGATCAAATTTATTATTCTCCTCAGTGAAACTGATATGCAGTCGTGCTGTTACGAATGTAATTCCGTTACAGTACAGGGTGGTAAAAATAGCAATGGTGTCTCCACTACTTTGCCATCATTAGGGTATAGATGAAGAAGCTCAATGTTTATTATTTTTGTTTGTGAATAATTAGGTTTAAAACCACCTGCTCAAATGTGATACTTTGCATGAATGTTTGTTATAATAAGCCATTACACATACTGTGAATGTTGGACCTGGTGAGTGGTAACCTATTACACTGTGTAACAATTTTTTTTTTTTTTTGGTTCCTGGGTAGTAAGTGTTATTTCCTAATTGCTTATGCCTCAAAAGTATAGAAAATGGCTATTATTCCCCACAAACTTTGCTTTTGTGACCAGGACAGTGATATTTTGAAATTTACCTATTTTCCAGAACATTCCAGATAGATTCAGTGCTGAGTAAACTTGGAGTAACTTCTAGAACTTTCTAGAACTTTCCAGTAATATAAATAGTAGTATAAATACAGGGGCCTTAAGCCCACCGTTCAGTTTAGTTCCAGCTGCCTAAGTGGATACATATCTGCATTTTTCTGAGATGGCACAAAGAGGCTGCAAGCATCCGGCAGACGCATTTTGCTATGTCTGCGGCCAATTTATCAAGACAAGAGTGAAAAAGTACTCCGTGGAAGCATCTGCTAAGATGTGTGCAAAGCCGGTGTCTTCGTCGGACCACAGATAAAGAAGATCCTGGAGTGCAATGAATTCCCCAAGAAGCTCACTAGTAAGGAGAAAGCGGCTTGGAACAGCTTTGTCGCAGTGGTTCGGGGCTTCCTGGGCAATCACAAGGCTGAAAACTATGTGGAGCTGGTTGAGACTCTGGTGAAGAACTATGGCACAATGGGCTGTAGGATGTCCCTCAAAGTCCATATCCTTGATGCTCATCTTGATAAATTCAAGGAGAACATGGGAGCGTACTCAGAGGAGCAAGGCGAGCGCTTCCACCAGGATATACTGGACTTTGAACGCCGCTACCAAGGACAGTATAACGAGAACCTGATGGGAGTCTACATTTGGGGGCTGATTCGTGAAAGTGATTTACAGTATAATCGTAAATCTCGAAAAACTACTCACTTCTAAATCTTTTGTAGTCATTTTTGTATTACTTTAGTATAAATACATGTTAATTTGGATTCATATGTTGTTTTTTTCTGACTTTATGTAAACGAAAAGACACAAATTCACCCGTTTTCTCATTGGAAATAGGTAAATTTCAAAATATCACTGTCCTGGTGACAAAAGCAAAGTTTGTAGGGAATAATAGCCATTTTCTATACTTTTGAGGCATAAGCAATTAGGAAATAACACTTACTACCCAGGAACAAAAATTGTGTTACATAGTGTTATTAATGGAACTGTACTGATAATTAAGAATACGATTATGTCACTGTCACGGAACCTTTGAATTTTGCAATTTTTCAGTTGGACCATGAAAACAGTGTCAACAGGAAGTGATTGTGACATTTCCAGTGCTGCTCATAATGGCTGACCTTTGCTCAGTGCATGCCATGTATTTGAGCCAAATCAAGCTAAACACCATAACATTTGTGAGACAACATTATTTGAAAATATCCCACTGTTTGAAGACAACATTCTAGCACAGAGAATATTGGGCTGACTGTGAAGCAGTTCCAGAACTGAGCAACGAGGATGTTTCACAGTTCTGGAGAGGCATTACATCCCGATTTCCAGCTCTTGCTGTAGTTGCAATGCTTAGCAGCAGTCAACAGCGTCGATGCAGAACTGTCTTTTCATCTTTTACTGTGCTGATCTGGGATGACAGACGTTGCATCAAATCTCTAAATGCATAATTTGTACCAAAAGCACAAGGGCAAAACACAAAAAGGATCAGCAAGTTATTTTTGTTATAAAGTTAAACACTTACCCATTATAGTTGTTTGAAAAAGTATCATACAAAACTACTTAAATAATTCAAAAATAGTTCACTTTTGCAAGGATTGCATTAAACATTGCTTATTTAGCAGAAATATTACACTGTTATAATTCATTATTGCACAATTCTTTGTTGCCATGACCATACCGTGAAATGTTCTACTTTCTAACATGACTGTGCAGTGAATTATGCATAATTTTATTGTGACAGAATTGCATCCCTACTGATGATGCCTTGATCAAAGTACTATTTAAGGGCATCTGTTATTACTGGTATTGTACATTTCGTCAGTATATCCTTTTCAAGGGATATTAATGTTCTTTAACATACATGTATACCTTTTTTCTTTTGCTACTGCAAGTCTATCATTGTAACAACCAGGGATTTAGTTACCGAGAGGGAAGAAAGCAAAACAGAGATCTCACTTTTCCAAAAAACCCTTTCACTGCATTAAAAACATTCAGTTACACCACTGCAGAAATCCTTGTCAAACACTTTAGTACACAATTTAAACTCCTTTTTTACATAGCTTTTGTAGATTAGCAGTCTAACGAGCATGGCAAGGAGTGTTGTACTTAAGCAGTAGTGCCCATCGATGAAGGCTCGTAGCTGACCGCAACTGGAATTATGCTTCCTGAGCCAAAGGTGCTAACAAAAGTCAAGGTCAGCTACCACACGGTAAAGCCTTCATCGAGAGGATTCTATCGCTATTAGAAAATTATTTTTCTCATTATTTGATACCTACATTTACCTTGAACGTGCCCTTCCGCTGAGAAAAGTTTTAGGAAAATAGTGCCAACAGTGTTCATAAAGGATCGCATACATAATTTTGGGTTTTTCTGTTTTTTACTTGTCAGAGTTGCTTATAGTTTATCTGGACAGTGCCAGGTATATGAATGGAGCAATATTACTGACCTGTCTGTGTCCCAGTTTGTTGATGAAAGATGCTGAGCTCCGGTCGGCTATGATTGGCTGATTCGGCAGGTGTGGGTACATGACTGGTTGCTTTCATCATGCAAAGTATTGATTGGCTGGTTTTGGTGGATAATAAAAATACATTCGGACCAGTTGTGTCTTTGTTTGTATTTGCTGTCCATTGATGTGAAGTGAGCTTTCATTACGGCAAGTCAAAATGAAAAAGCTAGCACTTGTGCAGAATGATTTTAAATTTGATTCATGTTGACGCTGTGATCTACTGTCTGATAGAAGCCTGCTAGAGCTGCAAGCTGTGAACTGAATTATTTTCTAAGGTAGATGTGTGTCCTCATTTTTTCATGGGCTTGCTTTTAGAGGCCGTATGACTTTTCCAAAAAGCATCTGTGAGTTAAATTAGCCACACTCAGGTAGAAAGCTTGGTTTGCTTAATTAAGCTTTTAGTAAAACCTGCAATGGCTTCTGCACTAAGTTATTTTTACCTTTGCAACATGTAGTGTTTATGGGCATACAGTAATGTCATATTAAGTAGGTCAAAATAAAAAATGGATAATAAAATGCATGCATTCATCAGTTTAAAATGATGCTTTTTATCTTTTACATTAACTAAAACACTGGGAACAGCGTTTCATTTAACTGGAACCACATGCAATCTGCACTTTTTAGTCAGATTCAGTGGTGAAAGGTTTAATGCATTCCGAGGACTAACTAGAGGAAAGAAGTGACCTGATTTCTTCAGAAATCCATATTTCACCATTCTGCAGATTATCTCTTTTGTCAATTATTCATTGGGCAATGTTTTGTGTGGCTTCAAGATTTCAATTAGGAGATCCTTGAATAAAAAATAAAAATAAAAAGACCTGTAGGGTATTCCAGGATGTTTTAAATAATGTTTTAGTTACTGAGGCACAGATAAGAAGATGGAATTTAGATAAAGATTTTATACTGATCAAATGCGCAACACATTTACTACTTACCCTTGTTTAAAAACATTTGTATCAATAAGGAAAATGGATGTGCAGTCAGCGTAACACAGTCAGCTTGAAGAAGGCTCTCACCTCTTTGTTCACTTTCTCCTCTCCCACCTGTCTGCTCCACGGGCTCTTCGTCCCACAGTCCCCACCACGTGTGACAGGGTAGCCATGGTCAGTCAAGCAGGAATCACACGAGGAAGAGATGCATTGAAGTGATTCTGGGCTTTTATTATTCACACACCAAAACCAAATTACCTGCATCCTGTTAATTACCTTTTGCTGTTCTAGGGCTCCTGAGTTTCTATTCTTGGGAATGGCAAATTCCGTTTTTCAAAATGACCAATCACATTTTTTTCCGTTTTTTAAAAATGACCAATTCAATTTTTTCTGTTTTAACCAAGTTAATAAGAATTAACAACGTAATTTGAATGTAAATAAAAATGTTACATTAAAAATCTATTGAATTCATTTTAATTTTTTTTTTTACAGTAAGTCCCTGAGATACTGTAGTTTTCAGGAAAAATCTTTCTTGAAGCAGTCCACTAGTAACAGCAAATAAAGTAACAAATAATAAAGGTGTTTTTTTTTTAAAAAACAGCTTATTGCTGGGATTACAATATACAGACTAGTCGAAAATGAGGGGCAGTATTACAAAAATATACAATTTTCATAAAATTACAAATTAAATACAATGTTCAGGATACTTTTATCTCTTCCATCTGTAGTTTCATCTGCAACAACGCAGACTGGTTTATGCTGTACTTGCTGTAAAACTGCTTGCATGTGTTTCTCATATAGCCTGGACAGATAGAGTTCCCTTAGTTGGAGTTTTTTAAATTTAAGGGAGCCAGACTTTAAAAAAGTTAGGAGTAGGCGGGCCAGAGTATTTTACTCTGTACATTTTTAAGCAATAATATATTGAACAAGACTTATTTTACCATATGAATAGTACTTTAATAATAGAACAGTGCAAGTATCATTACAAACATTTTAAAATGTATGTGACATATTAATAGTATAACTGTTAGGAGGTGATCAGCACTTCTTCTTTTGAGCTCCTAACTACTGTGCCCTCTGGATACGCATTTCCAAAAGCTCCTTGTCTGGTTTCAAAATGCCTTTTCATATCAACTACTGACACACATTCATTGCACAATAAACACATTGGCTTTGCGTTCGGTACAGATGGTAAAATGAATAATAATAATAAGTATTTATTGGTCCACTCATTGTTGAATCTACAATTTTCACCATTTTCTGTTCTTACTGCAGTAGCTAGAGTAGAGAGAGCCATGTTAGAACAACACGAGTAAATATACTCCAAAAGTATTCCACAGAATAGAACTCTCACAAAACAGCTAGTAGCTTTTTTTTAAACTACTCGACTCGCACAGCACACACAGCACACAGGCAGCGCCGCAGCAGAGACACAGTCCATCAGCGTAACGCCCACAAAACCACCTGTTTTCTCATTATCCAATGATCCAAATGAACATACACAAATGTTTTATACAAGCGTCATCGCTGGGCTTCTGGTTGGTGTAGTTTTCAAAGCAATCCATTAATTTTTATAGTAGAATAACAGCGGTAAAAGACTGTTTGCACAGTTGTTTTTTTTTTGTTGTTTTTTTTGAAGGTGCAGTTACAAAGCAGAATTCCATTCCCAAAATGCCAATTCTGTGACCAATACCTAATTCTGCGATTCAGTCCGTGATTCTGCGATTGTGGAAAATCAGTAGCCCTACTGTTCTTGTGATAGAAGTTTACATTTGAGGTTATCTAATCTCCAGCCATAAACTTAGTTACAGTAGTTAGTAGTACAAGTAATCATACTGTAACTGTTACCATACATAGACACTGCTTACTCCAACACTCTACTGCCATTCTTTCAGCCCTTTTATCAGTGTTTGGTTACAGGATGCGTGACTGTAATCTTCTCAATACTCACATCTCCAAATGCTACAGCATACCACCCAGATTGGGTGTCCCAGCCTCCCTCATATTCCCCAGGCAGTTGATGGAAATTATCCCGCTGCCATCAATTGCACATTCTCAGATGTATTCCAGGGTTAGAAACTAACAATTTTGTGGTACTAGTCCTGATGTAAACTTACTAGTCCATATGTGAAGTGCCAAAGTTGGTCCTTAAAAATAGGCTTACATTTTATTTTCCTAAAAAAAAAAACACTGTTATAAATTTAGATTTAAAAAAGTTAACAAAGGCACCTTAGTAAACGCTCCCACCTCGTTACTGAGCGACTACTGTACTGTGTGCTGAGAAACTGACACTGTCCGCACCAGATGGGATGACAGAGGAAAAAAAATCTCTCAGCGTGTCACCTTGCCGACCACGAAGCTCTGCCTGAAATTTACACAGATGACACAAATAGAATGTTTATTTTATTGTTCATTACATGTGTTGCTATTTACAAAAATGCTGGCTGGTTTGTGGAGTTGGGGGTTACAGCCTGTGAGTGATTAAATAACTATGAATTACTACCTACAATAATGAATGTACTCACATACACATGCAGGCTTCACTAAAGTCCCAATT
This sequence comes from Acipenser ruthenus, assembly GCF_902713425.1. Lineage (NCBI taxonomy): Eukaryota > Metazoa > Chordata > Actinopteri > Acipenseriformes > Acipenseridae > Acipenser > Acipenser ruthenus. The sequence continues at coordinate 19,010,595 of NC_081193.1, forward strand.
TAAAGACAGTACGTTTCACTGTAGCCCTCGGGATGAAATTGTTAGCTAGGTGACTGTATTTATTTTTTTTAATTTGCAGTGGGAGAAAACTGCTTCATCAAGTACGGTAGAATCTGCCAAAACTGACGGACGCCGTTTTTTCAGAGCCGCAAGTGAATGTTTTACTTTTTAAACGCTGCAATATTAGTTGTGATTGTGAAGCACTCACACTATAATTTGACAGAACAGGTGATTTATTTGCACTATGTGGGACCTTATTGAGCCCTGAAGCACTCAAGGAATCACTGCCTTTGCACCTATTATCTGTGATTAAAGTCTGGTTTTCAAACAAACTACTTACCACTGACCAGTACTGTATTGGTATAAGAAAAGTGTGTTTTAAAAAAAGCAATTTCATCTTCCAATCATTAAAATATGCTGACGATAATGTAAACAACACCAAACTACAGACAGCGAGTCCCAAACTTTAAACGTGTTACGGTTGTTTATAGGTAAGAACTCAACTTTATTATGAATATATTGTGTTATTATGTTTTAAGCAACATATTACGATAATGTTCATTATGGTAATTGTTTATTTATTAGTTTTAAAATGTTTAGTAAAACATGTCCTATTTTTTTTTCTCGTTAGTACAACTGGCCCCCCTATGCTAATGACATCTTCAGTCTTTTTTTTTCTTCTTTTGTGGTGGGGGGTCGCAACCCAGTATAAATCACAAAATACATTTTTGTAAAATTACTTTACACTTACTATGCAACGTGTTTCAGTAAAATCAGCCCAATAAACTTCGCATCCCGCGCAGAGGGAGAACATAAATGTAAAACGCCATTAAGTGGGGTTGGCATTACACAGGAGATGAAGGGAGATTTCAGTCTTACACCACGTTAGAAAATTTACTTCTGCATTTTTTTAACACAAGACTGTCAATATGAGCTTATATCTGTTCATTTGTTTTAAATACTCACCCAGAGGATCACTGAAACACAGACATCAACTGGTCCTCATCAGATTTAATTTGCCTCGGGCGAGCGTGAGTTTCTAACCCTGGATTCAGACCTACCTGAGACTACTCCCTTGGAAACTTGGCACTAATTTTTACGTTCATTTTAAGAAGGGGTGAACGGATATGGATAGGGTTCCCCTTAACCGGCCTTTTTGCGGTGGGTACACGCACTGCCAACACAAACCTG